>NW_014577362.1:262620-289692 GCF_000485595.1 Priapulus caudatus
GAGAGAGAGAGAGAGAGAGAGAGAGAGAGAGAGAGAGAGAGAGAGAGAAAGAGAGAGAAAAACAAAGCCAAAGAAAGAGAGAGACAACGAAGGAGAGTGAGTGTGAGCGAGCGAGAGAGAGAGGGAGAGAGAGAACGCGAAGGGAAGAGAGAGCAAGAGAGAGAGAGAGTGAGAGAGAGAGAGCGTGTGATCGAGCGAGAGAGAGAGGGTGAGAGAGAGAAAGAATGGAATCGAGCGAGAGAGAGAGGGAGAGCGAGAGAGCAAAAAAGAAAGAATGAGGGAGACAACGAGGGAGAGCGAACGCGGCAATTGGAGGGTGCTCTTGATTCGTTTGCCAGTGAGTTTAGCATCAGAACACCTACCGTTAGGTGAGCGCTGTCGCTCTGCGGCACTTGTTTAAATTATGCAAATTAGGTAGATTTTGGCAATTTCACTATGCATTTTAGTGTCTGCCTACGGTCAACGATAACCCAAGAACTGTTTGACCCACATGTTTCAAATTGAATACAGTTGTTACTCCTATGGGAGAGATTTTAACTTCTTATTTTGGAGCGCGCCAGTCGACCTACTTTCAAGCCACGCTCACTTTTTGGCAAAAATGAAAATGGTTATCTAAATTCATTCGATTTTGTTAAATTTTTGTATGTGAATGTGTAAGGCTAGCCCCAAAACAGTTGTTACTCTTATGGGAGAGATGACAACGTCCTATTACGTTTATTTCGTCTAACTGGTCAACAACTCTACAATCATACCTATATACGTGTAATATTGTGTTTTAGAATCTTCGTTACAGTAATTTGACTGGAATATTTTATTGTTTTTATTTGCGCGATATTCGAAAACCGAAATGGCGATCATTTAGGCGTAGCGCCATCTCTCGTCAAGATTTCAGACTTTCAGATCTGAAACATTTATTTTCGCATCAAAACTTATATGCTAATTATATCATTATCAAGTTTATATAATGGGAGATATATGCTATATAATAGGAGTTCTCCCATATATACTCTTAATTGCTTTATATATCCCCCTTCCCTCTTCTATCACACTCAAGGTGAGCTACAGTGTCATTGACACTTTCATTTCATGATGTTCATTATAGATATTATCTCTATCATGTGAAACAGAAAATACGTGATTGCTTTTATTTCCATATGATCAGACTATATGCTCTATATTTTTCAGTGTCATTGGTCTAAACTTTGACTTTCTCTCATTGAATCTGACTGGTTTTATTGCCTATGCAGTCTTCAACGTCTGTGTGTTCTGGATTCCTGTTATACAGGTTAGTAGTCATTTAGTGCTACTAAATCTATCTCTAATCACATCTGTGGATGTTCTTTAGTCCCTTGGCTGTAATTGTGGAGCATAGGCCTTTAGTAACTGTGTTGTTTAGTTTCATTAACAGGAGTTGTCCAACAGAGTTACTATCTGTAGTGCAGGTGAACTTGTTAGCCTTATACCAGTGAGTTAAACCCATTTCTGCAGTGTGTAGGTGTTGTCCAGGTATCGACGGAAGCAAGTCGGGATAAAGTGCCTTGCTCAAAAGCACAACGGCAGTGACCATGGTGAGACTTGAGCGCTGGACCTTTTAGCCTGAAGTCAAGTGTACTATTCACTAGACCACCACTCCTTCCCACCCCCCCCAAAAAAAAAAAATCTGTGCATGCTGCGTGAATATTAAGCATGTTCTGTATGCATGCAGGAGAAAGATAGTAAGGGGTACCTCACTGACACTGTCTTTCTCCTGATCCTGTATTAACTCGGAACATCTGTGCCATGTGAAAATTTGCGTCATCTGATTTGTCGATTCGTCTTTTGCAGGACGAGTATTTCGAAAAGCATCCCTACGGTGTCCTGCCAGTCGCAATCAACGACGTGTTCTTTGCCCTGCACGCGATCTTTGCAACACTGGTGACCATCCTGCAGTGTTTCATCTACGAGGTAACACTTTTGAACATCAGCATTGTCATCTCGATTTACCTAGGTGTGGCAGTATCGTTCAGTGTCCTGCCGGTATTTCGCAGGCCGATTGTGAAACCTCAAAATGATGGTGTATAGCTCTCGTAGGATGAGCCATGTTGGTTGTGTACGTGTTACGTCATTGAATTAGCTATTGTAGTTAAGGGGAAAGTCAACATAAGGTGAAAATGCATTTTTATGTACATGCATAATTTCCTTTGATAGATGCATGATGTGGCAGTGGTAGAGATACGTGTCAGTCCAAAGCAAATAACGCGTAATCTTCTTTGTTTTATCGTAGAGAGGCTCACAGACAGTGTCAAGACCATGCGTTGGATTTCTAGTCGTGGCCTGGGCGTTTGCAATCATTACACTGTGTGTGGCTATCTTCGGCAAGCTAGCCTGGTTACAGTACTTGTACTTCTTTTCCTACATCAAGTTGGTCATAACACTCATCAAATACATGCCACAGGTAATGTGAGATTTCAGTAAAGCTTATTTTCGTTTATCCAAGGCTAGCATTGATAATTTTAAAAGTGTATTACAAAACTCCGAGAACTGCTTGACTTGCTAACTTTAGATCCAATTCGACCCTATTTCCAGCAATCAGTGCGTGCCCTCATGTTTCAAGCGGTGCTGTTCGAATTATTCCTAATAATTTCCCACCTGAAAGTGATCAGCTAGGAATCTATCTAACCAGCAGGTGGCTAATGGGAATGGCACCATGGTAAAGTAACGCGTGAGGTTCTGAGTGACAACAGGGAGAGATCGTCCCAATGACGTGTCCCTCGACCCCTGACCCCCGACACGTCCCAATAAAACTAACAAGTAACGTTGTGCGAACGTTTTCAGGTGTACATGAACTTTAAAAGGAAGAGCACGGATGGCTGGTCAATCGGTAATATCCTGCTCGACTTCACCGGAGGTTCTCTCAGCATTTTGCAGATGTTTCTCATGTCGTACAACAACGGTATGTGACGCTCGACCCTTCCCTTCCGCGCTCACGCACGCACGCACGCAGGCAATGAGCTCAAGTGGAATAGAAGGAGTTTGGTGCATAAACGTGCTTGTGAAATATGCATGGCAAGATATAATTTCGTGTCAGCATCATGACCGCTCGATCGTCCTTTACATGTGGCAATCTTTTCCGTCAGCGTTTAGATAAGATGGCAACTCATCATGATTCTCCCTGGTAGCTCACCTATCTACGCTTATGTGAATTCATCATGATTCTCCCTGGTAGCTCACCTATCTACGCTTATGTGAATTCATCGTGATTCTCCCTGGTAGCTCACCTATCTACGCTTATATGCGTACTTCCATCCATGGGGTTCAAGGTCACTCATCCGTTCGCGCAAGTTATTTATATGTACTGCTACGACTTATTTGCATTGCGCTTATCAGGATTATTGCAGGATTATGCAGGATTATGTGTGCAACATTGTTAATGCAAGACTTGGCACTTTGCCTATATTCTGTTGCAGATGACTGGAGCGCCATCTTTGGAAACCCAACTAAGTTTGGTCTGGGCATGTTCTCGGTCCTGTTTGATGTTCTGTTTATAGTGCAGCACTATATCTTGTACAGAGGTAAGCCGGCGTACGAACCTATCGTCGGGAATTCCGATAGCAGTGGATATGCTTGAGTCGCCATTGACCTGGTATCTGTAAATACCTCACCCACCCAATACCTACTCTGGTTGTCTGGTGTATCGTGCTGCCATCTAGTGGTTCGTTTAGTAGAAATACTGTTTTGATATGAGTATGCGGTGAAGGAAGCATTCCCGATTTGTACCTTTTCAGGCTTTTGATCATTAATTTCTTTTCAAACTGGAAACTGAAATTTAGCAATTGGTATTAGATTTTGATTCGAGGTGAAGTATTTTGTATTAATTGCTGAAGCGATGCTTTAATTGTGTGTTTGAACTGCATTTAGTTGCTGTGTTAACGTATGGAATAATTCCAAATATGTCATTTCCACCTATGTCAAATAATAGAATGCTTGATGTAAAAATAATTACATAGTACAGGGAATCCTTGTTTAATGCCATTGTCATCTTTCAGAAAGTTGTGACTTTTACTAAAATTATGATAAAGGGAACAAATTTCTCTATAGGATATTTCCATTTGACTAAATACATTATAATTTATATTGCAAGGTTAATATGGTAATAAGGTATAATATGTTGTAATTATATAATAATAAACGTACGTATTATAATATATGTTGAATCTGCATTATGAGTTGGAGCTTATTGGCATTGGAAGGTAGATGAAAGCAATGTAATAATGCAGCATTGTGTGAATGTAAGCGAGTGCATTTGCTAATTTATCAATGTCTAAACGATGCTATCAATGAGCAATTTTAAACCAGGATTTCATGTACATATTTTTCACTTTACTATATTTTGCCATTTTACAAAAATCTCGATCTGTGTAATTATATAAACGAGAGAAAAATGGTAACAATCTTGTACAATCATTACTACCAATTTTTGGCAAAGTGGGGTGACACGTTATGTTGTTTTTCGTGTAGCGCTTGTAGCGTAAAATTTCTGTGCGCTGTGGTTTGTTCCCGCGTGTTGGTGTGCGTATGTGTTAATTATTAGGCGCAATTTGCTACAATCGCGTCCATGTTGGATGTCATTCACGGCTGGTTCCGGATGAGCGTCCTCATGGAAGAATGGATGGTACAATTGCTCGTAATCAGGTAAGTGTCGGATAGCACCTGTGTTAGAGCACTATTTCCCATGTACCATGTCTATATATTGCCTGTGATATGTTTGTCAGGAGTTGGGTATCGCTACAGGTGTAGTTTTGCATATCAGTATCCAGTCATGGAGATTGTCTGTGTGTGTTCGAATGTTGTATGGTTATATAATTACAAGAAAGCCAGGTAACCTTGCTGGTAAGTGTCTGATCTGCAGTTCTAATTGTGTTGCTAACCTTGGGTTCGTTATAGTATTGTATGATCTGCCTCCCGCAGTATAACATGAGTACCACGTCACACATCCATGCAACTCTTTGCACTGAGAATTCTGTTGTTTGGGCATTCGCCAATTCACCGGCATTTCGTGCCTGAGCTAGTCGTGGCGTATAGCCAGGAATCCTAATATATGACTTCGCTAAGAAAATGTTCCTAAATGATGAACTGTTGACATTTCGAGCAAATAGCTAGTGTACAAACGGGCCTTGTGTCGGTTTATTCCCGGTTGGCCTACTCCTAATTCGCCTACGGCAAAATTCCCATTCCACCTACAGCAAAATTTCCCGTTGGCCTACACCCATTTTGTCTACTCCCAATTCGTCTACAATCAAAATCTACCCCATTCCCATTTCGTCTACGATCGGTTTGTTCACTAAATAATCATTTATAAATAATGAAATATGGTTTTAATTGGCATACATAGGCTACAGGAACCAGAAGAAAACATAGGTACATTCTTCTGAGAGTAGGCGAAATGTGTGTAGGCCAACTGGGATGTTACCCTTGCTGAGAGGGTCTATGTCCCCCAGACCCTGGTACTATCTAATATGCCGCACCGTACCTCGCCTACCCCACTAACGAGTCTAGGGAGTCGCCTACGCCTATACTCCCTAACCCTAACTTGAACCCTAACCCTAACCATATCAAATAGTTACCAGGGTACGTTCCGGCAGTACCCTGGGGGACATAGACCCTATGAGCGTTACCCTTGTGCCAGCGAATTCTCTGTTTAATTAATGAGTGTGATGTAAACGTAGGTTCAGATGCGCCGCCATTACCGCACGATAGCTCACGAGCCGACATTCTCACAGTGATGGAAAGGGACGTAGAGTCCGCAGAGGGAAAAGATAATCTGGCGTTCACCATAGCATTATAGATCCCATTGGTAATCTTCCCATGATGTGCTAAACTACATTAGCGAGACGGTAAATAAGCCACAGGCAGGTCTGCAACTGCTCGCAAGAATAAACCCAGCTTAATAAGAGAACCAGCACTATAAAAATGCTGTAGTTATAGTTGCATATCTATTATACTTGGCTACACTACATCCCCCCAGGCTATACCCGTGATACTGTAAGTATATAAACACATTAGCAAAAGTTTGCCAGGTCAAATATGTAAAACTAGTTTTAATTTTGTTTTAATCAGTTAAACTTACAAAGTGATTTCATTATGCCAGGCTCGGAATTAGCTATGGTTATTTTGCACATCGCGAAGTTTGTGATCTTTAATGTATTTTTAACGCGCACAGATTTGTCTAGAGATTATTATCATATTTACCCATACTTGCCATTTAACTCGTATCTGCAGTGATAGGCTTTTGTTAAGTAAACAAGGCTTTTGTTGAATTCACAATTGAGCAAAAACAAGTAGATTTGTTTTTAAATGTGCAGGACTTATTAATGTACATATATTATACATTCTGTATATTATGCTTGTGTGTACTAGATCTTATAAGTCTTCGTGAAGCTGTGATGAGTTGTCTGATGGACCGGTCGAAACAGTTGGTTACACGAGGTTAACACGTCAGTCGAGTTAATATGTGATCATATCAGCGATAGGCAAATGTATGCAAGTCGTACTATAAAAATGACTCATGATTTTTTTACTTTTATGATATCACGTAAATTGTACTAAACTTATTGCATTCATAAATGTGCAACGTTCAAAGTGTGCGAGATGTTGATCATTGAACTGATTTTTGCAAATTTATGATAATAACCAAATATACTGTATATATATACCGTTATTATTTTTCAACTTTTGATAATAATATATAAATTGTGACGTTTTCTTGTTTTCAAAATATCACTTTAAGCTCAACTATGTAAAGAAAGGATAACAAGTGTATTATTTAAGAAATTAGTTAATTTAATAGGGGTAATCGCTAATGGTTTATTTTGATTAAAAATAAACAAACATAAAAAATGTCTAAACATAATGGAACATTTGTGGAAAAAAATTGTTAAATATAATATATAAATAAAGGCCTTTATATGAATATGTGTTAATTTTACTTATGTAATACTTTGAAGTTTCTTACACACACGTAAAAGTACACAGTCCATTGATTTTTTTAATAAATTTATTATACACTTACCAATAAAGACGAAACATGATATAAATTCTAAGATAAACTGTAGATACACTGTGTCACATGGTTATCCATTTACATATGACAATACATAATGAATTGCGGCACAGTAATACTATACAATATAAGATTGCGCCACAGGGCAATGAGGCATGCTGGTCATTGATCCAACTAGAGGTATTGCACCATTATTAGAAATGACCAATCAATACAGCACGCTCGCCTGCTCATTGGACACTGAACAGGGACATCACAGGATAATGAGATGCCAGGCCGCGACCTATAAAAGGGGAGAAAAAGAATGTTCGAGAGGATAGGTGTGGCACCCGAGTACGGAGAAGCGTGCGTATGTTGTGACAGGGACATTAGAATAAACCCGTCTATATTATACACAACGGCTTCGACCATCACTGGCTACAAACATTTACCGACATATACGAGTGACGTGCAAAAACCAACCTTACATTGGTGCCGTGACCAGGATGACTCATTGCCCTGTGGCGCAATCATGGTGTGAAAACTTCAATCTATCATCAATAAGCATAAATCTACCATCGGCCATTATCATATAGAATTTATCACATGTTTGACATTTGCAAGCTACATCCCATCAGAAGTAGATAATAGGGAAGGAGTGTGACTTCAATAAACAAGGGAAATTCGTCATTTACTAGCCTTAGAATACCTACGATTTACTACACGTAACTCAACCAACTTGAGCTCAAATCGTAAACAGTACATTTGCCAAGCATAAACATTTGCCTAACTTGAAACAAAAGGCAGCTACTTACAACTCTTGCTCCCTCGGCGATGCGGTATGGCTCGCTAGTAGCTGCCTTTTGTTTCAAGTTAGGCGGTTTATTCATTCGGTTGGCTGGCAACAGAATGGATAATCGTGTCGTACGTTTTAGTCAGTATCTCCGGATTTCGGGTGTATACAAGGAAACTATTTCGCACGATGCTAGGTGAATGTACTGTGTACGATTTGAGCTCAAGTTGGTTGAGTTACGCGTAGTAAATCGTAGGTATTCTAAGGCTAGTAAATAACGAATTTCCCTTGTTTATTGAAGTCACACTCCTTTCCTATTATCTACTTCTGATCCCAAGGGTCTATGGGAAACTATTAGAAAACTAAAGTCTTGTGTTTTCTCTGACACAGTTCAGTCACGGCATTACAGAGTCACAAAGCTTAAAACTGCTGCTAGTGCACCGTCCAAGTAATGATCATAGGGTCTATGTCCCCCAGGGTACTACTGGAACATACCCTGGTAACTATTTGATATGGTTAGGGTTAGCGAGTAGGCGTAGGCGACTCCCTAGACTCGTTAGTGGAGTAGGCGAGGTACGGTCCGGCATATTAGATAGTACCAGGGTACGTTCCGGCAGTACCCTGGGGGACATCGACCCTCTCAGCCCAAGTAATTTGAGATGTATCCACGTATGGTCACTTTTGCACTCTTTTAAAGAAATCAGCTTTGCTTCTCGTTTGAGGTTCAGAAGGCCTATTCATGTGCCAATAAACAATACATTTCATTTGGATGATTTTGTGATTTCAATGGAAGTTTTCTTACTGCGTCCATCTGACTACTGTCTTTTATCACACACACAATAGATGATACTGGATGATACTGCCCTTTTCAATTCGACCTGCATATTTAAATGTGTACTGTAGTTTTTTACAATGCCACTATATATGGACTATAAGTCATGGTTGTAGTTGATACACACGTGACAGCTAGAGTGCATCATGACATTGCACGAATGTACACTTCACTTTGGAGCAAAAACATTACGATACATGAAGTTTTTCGTGAGCCAAAGTACAAAATACGTACACAATACTTAGGCAGGCTGGATTTCCAGACGTGTGATTAGAAAAGGAACATCAGCAAACATTACATGATTCGTTGACAGAATAACCCGCTGACATTTAATTCTCAATATATATATATATATATATATATGTGTGTGCGTGTGTGCGTATGTACACGCACACACACACGCATGTACACACATACATACATATTGTTTGGCCTTACCATTTAGGAACCAATAAAGATGATTGTTGCCATTATCAAAAATATGGAAATTAATTTCACCAGCAACCATCATGGCGTAGGGGAAGAGAGACCTCAGTGAACATATGTAGGTTGGATATCATCAGAGGAAAGGCTGCGCATGCTTTAAAGGCTACATTATGCACCTTCATGATCGATATCGTGACATATTTATCAAACAGTTATGGAATTACGACAGATATTGTTAAGATATCAAGTAAATTCCGTTGATTTCCCACCTGCACATCTGATATCTAAAGCTATTTTGTTACTTTCCTGATGATTTTTTTTCCTCATTAAAAAACCCATTTTAGTATTTAGGCAAGACTACGTTTCACAGCATGTTTATGAATATTGCAACTTCGTGATGATAGCTATACGGTGGCCCATATGAACAAAACACAAGTACGCGGGTTAGCATGTTGGCAAACATATAAAGTTCGAGAAGAAGCAAATAAGTTTCAAGACAAACACATTTACGGACGCCAACTGCAACTTCATTTGAATGCAACACATGTTCGCAAGTACGCAAGTAAACAAGTTGGCAAAGCAACTAATTATCGAAGCAAATACAAGTTTCCTAAATGGAAATAGGTGGCAGCACTAGCGCCCTCCACCACCTCCACCCACCGTCGGGATTTCGTTTTGCCCCCTCCCCCTCTCCCCTCCCCCACCACCAATTTCCGTTTTGCAACTTGCTGTGTGCTTGCGTATTTGTGTTTGCGTACATGTGTGCTTGTGTTTTGTTCATAAGGGCCACCGTAGATAGCATTTTTCTAGTGAGAATGAATGTACTAGATAGTCACAACACAATTAAACGCACTCTTACTCTCCACTCTTGACCTGCTCAAAGTTTCTTGCAATGACAGCATAGATCTATTAAAATATCAGCCATTTTAACTTGTCCAACACTGTCATTCCTGTAGTTATTTAAGTTCAATTATGTTCGTACCACAGATGTACTTCTCGTCGTATAGGTTCATTGCACAATCCGTTAGTATAAACTATTATCCTCGTTCAAAAGCATGCACGTTTTACTGCGATTTTAGTTCTTTTATAGTTCTTTAGTTATTTATATCAGCACTCATATAATCATAATAACGTTTCACTTCTGGTCAGAAGCATATTTTCCTTGGATTTCACCAATTATACACGCCAAACATACAACTCCTCTCTGTAGATGGCGCCACCTGCAGGTTTCTCATTTCCATTTAGGCCACATTTTCTTCCAAAAGCTGTTGCAGTTGTTTAGCTCCACCTTTAACTATTGGCCCCCACCACATGGCTATTCAGCAAAGTATGAAGGTTCCCAGTGGGGAATCTTTGCAGCATGGCAGGCTATGCACAGTGGGGCACGAAGGGTCGTTGTCGTAACAGGTACTACAGATATGTACCCGAGGTAGTTTTAGGTTGTTTAGTATTTTGTTTATATTTTTATATGAGGTATGTTTAGGGTTAGGGTTAGGGTTAGAGATAGGGTTAGGGTTAGGGTTAGGGTTAGAGTTAGGGTTAGGGTTAGGGTACACTTCTGTAGTACAAGTCTGTACACTTTGTGTATACATATATGTAGCTCGGGTACATATCTGTAGTACCTGTTACGACAACAACCCCTTGAGCCACAGTGGACCTATGCAGTAGTCTGTGGTACAATTAAATACAAGCCTGTGGTGCATGTGGCGAAATTTGCTCATTAATTGAACGTAAATGATCACACGACCAACATACAAAGCCACATTTAAATTGAAATAGCGATGACACTATTGATCAGGTAATCTGCATTCTCCACCTCGCTCCTTCCTACTTGCCATATAGCCCTGTGATGGAGCAATCGGGCAAATGGGCTACGCAGGAAAAGCTGAACTACAGCAACACAGAAGAAAATGTGGTCTACATGGGAATATATATAGGGACCCTGCAGGTGGTGCTATCTATGGGGAAAAAGAGCAATCACACGCCTGACCAGCAGGTAGGCTATTGTAGACTTAGCATACTTTAAGGATGACTGTCAGTAACTTACGAGTCCCTACATGCATCAACTACTCGGCCACCAACTAGCTTGCACAGTCACGGTTGTTGTTACATGTCCCTGCCCCTGGTCTGCTATTGAGCTCCCTCTGCCCCCCGATCTGCCAAGTATCTCCTGTAGATGATGGAAACGTACACAGCCAGTAGAAGCAACACAAACACATCATCTATCAAACCTGCAAAAAAAAGGAATCAACAAATAAAAGTGAAGCCAGGTAAATTATTCTCTGAAGCCTAGAAAACTATTATGCTGTACATCATCTATACCTACATCTCATCCTATTAATAGATAAACACTATCTACAGAATTATTAGAAGATTATATATATATATATTTATTTATTTATTTATTTATTTATATATCGAGTATAAGATCATCCCCTATACATTTACATTTACATTACATTCTAGAATCTATTATGTTCATCTACACCAGCCTACCGTAGTGATCAGCTACCAAAGCTCGCAATAATAAAGTCTCTTACCGAGGATTCCAAAAACTGCCTCGGGAAGAATGTCTAACGGAGATATCAAATAGAGAAGAGCTGCGAAGAAGCAGAGCAGGAGCCGCAGGCGAAACATGGCCATAAGCCCGCCGACGGAGAAAAACTCGCTAACGGCATGTCTGAGCAACGTCGGAAGGTCGTAGAGATAGTCCAGTACCTGAGAAACATGAAGGGTGCACGCACGTACATACAAGAACATAAACTGTTTTCATTGTGTACCTGCAAAACATGTATACGCTATATTGTACTCAATTACTGTAAAATTAAATAAAATCTCAAGTAGTCTAGCAAGTTTTAATGTGAATACATTTACATGCGTACACACATACACAAGCACACATGCACACACCAACAAGAAACAACCGACATATTTGGTATGTAAGCAAAGGAAATACAAAAATGAAAAAGAAACTCTAAAGCGGGGGCATTTTAATTATGTTCATTCTTAGGTGCTTCTCTTTACGATTCACTCCTGTTGCAATACATACGCTCCTAGGTTCCCCGGAATATCTTCTATTGTATCCATTGATGTCCACTATTAATTGATTTCTTTCTTCTATATCTTGCTCACTGAGTACTGCCTCATTGAAATAGCATAGCAGCACTGTAACCTGAATAAAAACAGTGTAAATGTAGAGAGGCAGGCTTACTGCATGACAAACTCTAACATTTTAAAGCCATAATTACTGGTCATTGAACTCTGATGTTATTTACATTATATCCTCCGTCAATCGTGCTTACACCATTGTACTCTCATATACACATAAACATCCAAATTAATAATTTTCACTTTTCATGCTAATACTTGGAAGTTCATTCAATTAAGAGCTACTAATACATTGTGCATAACATGCATCATTAACTCTTGATTCCATCTATATCTAATAAATAAAGTAATACTAATATATTATTATTATTATTACTATACGAGCATATCTCTCTACCAGTTCTTTCTCACCTGTTGCCTACATACAGGACAGCTGACTGCCCCTAACCATGTACCATGCTGCCAGTAGGTTATTATACACAGGCCTGTGTAAAAAATATTCAGCAAAAATCAATAAATTTGCATTCACAATATGCAATTAGGAAACATTCAAAATCATTAATGTTTCAGAATTTTTAAATTATAATTTCTTGGAATGTATAGACAATAACATGATTAATTTATGAGATTTTGGGTGTTTCTTCAACTCGTTTACTTATACAGACTCTCTAATTTTGGCACAGACTCCTAGACTTTTTGAGGGCAAAGAATCCAACTACAAAATCATTTCTGCCCCTGAAGCAAGGATCATTTCTTCACTAGGCAAAGAACATTATCACTACAGTCCACAACTAAAAAACTATTCTAAATTATTAACACACAATAGTGATAGATTTGACTCACCGCAAAACATGTGCCCACAGTTTGTTTCCACGGCAAATCTGGCATGATTGAGGCAGATTGGGCACTGCATGTCACCCCCATGATAACGCCTAAAGGTTCCGTTTTGTGACTGCCTGTCCTGTTCAACATGCTCGCGAGCAGTCAGGACGTTCTCCTGGTAGTCTGGATGTATAGCCTGCCCACCATTCCGCCGCCTGCTAAAACAGCATTACTTTTACTAACCGTTTTTAATCGCCCAAATCAAATCGCAACCAATAAATTATATATTGCCACTATATTTTCACAGCATGCCGTTTGCGAGATTTCTGCGCCACTTTGCGTGATTTTTTTTATCGCTAGAGGAAATTCCAGCAACTGCAAAGGCAGGTGATTCTAACAAGTGACAGTGCTAGAAAATAGATACAAAGGTCATGGTGACTGATGGGAGGATTTACACTCGAATCATCTGAGATCAAGAGCTCTGCTTGTCCCCAACTTATTGTGCGAGTGCTTTCCTACCTACTCTTATACATGTGAACCTGGGCAACACCATGCATGAGGTCTGTAGAGCAGTATGTGAGCGGCACCTAAATTGTACTAATGCGATAAAGCATGTCATGACATGAATATTGTGATTAAAATTTTGCAGTAGTGTTTAAAACGAATTAGTATATATTCACTATTATTTTATCATTGAAATAGCCAGAGTAGGCTACGTGGTGTAGAGGATGGGACATGCTGTCGCTGATGTTGATTAAAAAGAGATAGTTTACACTAGGTTCTAGGGTTATTTTCAGTTAATTTAGGTTAAAATTACGCTACATAAAAAGTTTCATGGTTCAATCACCATTAGAAATATTATTAAAAAATGTTTTAAAACTAACGACTACAGTTTGATTACAACGACGGTGGCGCCACTCAAAGCGCACGATCTGAGAACAAGGACTACAGACCGAGGGTGTTTCTTATTTATTAATTTAAAAGCAAAAGGATTGCAATATCTTATAAACGACATATGTATAGTTTCAGTTATATTATGGATAAATTTGTCCTAAAATGAACATCGTTCGGTTAAATAGCATTTAGGTATGAATATAATTGCACTTTTGTGATAATAGCCCTCGGTCTGTAACGTGCAAAATAAATTGTCAAATACGCAACTTTTTCAGGGTGGCAGCACGGTCGCGGGTGTCATGGCGCCGTTCAAATTTTGTAGCGTTGATGTGCAATTAATTATAACAATCAAATTAGGTATCTGGTAACAAATACGTGTAGGTATAGACGATTTGTTATACAGTAAATACAGTTATATGCAGTAAAATCCTAGAGTCTACTATCCCTTTAAGCAAAGCTTACACAGAAAGAATCTGTAATAATAGTCTGACTAGGCTCTATACGACTTCATGGCATAGGAGCCCGACACCTTCCATAGGAAAATCCTTGTAACTTGAAAACAAATGCCGAATTTCGTAATTAAAATAACCGTCTTACCACATTTGACCCAACTTGTTACATATTGCAAGTGTATTCTCAAATGTGGCACACTTCCTAACTAGTATTTGGCTTGGTATTCATGTTATAATCAGACAATTTGGAAATGTGTTGTTTTTGAAAGTTGGCAATCTTCATACTTGCATTACTGCATACTGGAGTCACATGCACGAGAACTAAGTAATAAGAGACTATAGAAAGAGTGTGGGAAAATCATTCAGAACTCAAACAGTAATAATCACCTTGTTCAAATTTCTTCCTTAGCAAATCTAAAAAACGCTTGCTGACATGTAAATACATACTTGGCGATACCAATAGCGTGCATATGGTTGATAGTGGTGTGAAAGTACAGAGAAGCGGTGAAAGCCATAAGAAGTTGGGTATTGGTACGTTTTGCTACAGCGCTTTGTTAGCTACAACTTCAAGGTTTGATCACTACATCAGCTTGTGACCTTTCGCCACACAGAGAGAAGCGAGAAGGTAACTTAATTATGGCTAGTAGTAGTATAGCAGGTTGCGAAATTAACGGGAGTACGGAGTCAAATGCTCCCTGATTTACTGTAGGACTCCCTGATTTGACATATGCAGGAGTCCGTGTGACTCCCTGAAAATTCTGCCATACTAACTATCCTCGCGGTATTACCGTATTTTTTCAGCTAATGTCCAAAGAAAATTTGGCAGACGTGCAACCGCATGAATCTTAAAAATAACTACATGCGTTATTGTTAATATCTTTAATTTTGAAACCCAGACTGCGGAATCCCTCATTTTGCTGCGGACTCCCTCTTTTTGAGGGTAGGGAGTCTGTTGGACTCCCGTGTTCAAAAGTTAATTTCTACCCCTGGTATAGGCAGGGCATGGGCTAGCTCTAGTACTATAGCCCGCGTACAGTTGCTGCAGGCCTGCCTGCGTAGGCAGTAGGCGTAGGCTGCAGGCATAGCCTGCATCAAGTTCAACTGCACGCGGGCTATACTCCTATACTATTTATAGTAGTACTAGTAGTACTACTACTACTACTACTAGTCTAGAGCTAGGCATGGGCCTGTGGCGGAGCGAAGGGCTAGAGTTCTAGAGCTAGTAGTAGTAGCGGTACTAGTAGTAGTACTAGTAGGCCTAGTAGTAATTAGTAGGTCCTATTACTAGTATTAGTAAGGTTTACTTTGGTCTTTAGCGTTTAGGCTGTACCTAAAACTAAGTCCCATGAGTAGCAGCAGCAAACCGATCACGCAACCAATTCCATAAACGACTTCGTCTCCGATTCCTTCTACTAATGTTCCATTGACAGAACTCATTTGGGAAAATTTGTTCAAAAATTTATCATTATTTTTGTTTGTTATAAAATTAGAAGAACTAAGAAATCATTTCTCAAGGCGTCCAAAACAGGAACACGTGCTGCATCGGTAGCTTAGCGCTATGCTTAGCGCTAAACCTCAGCGCTAAACAACCCGGAAGTAAATTTGGTTTGTGTTGTGGTCAACACAAAATGATTTCATTGGCTGATTTTGCAATAAATTGGCGCTGTTAGCACTCACTGACACACTATTTATGCATATCCAGATTCTTTCGTGAGAGATCGGTAGTTTAACTGCTTCTTCTTGTTAGTTTTGTTAATTATACACAATTCACACGTACATGCACGTCTTCCACAACAAATGAACTTATTGAGAGGTTTATGACTGGATCACCAGATAAACAAAAGTGCGCAATGGGAAACTTGTGATGAGTCATCCGTTGCCACCGCCGCCGACCGCTCCGATGGTTCCAGCAGTGCCGAGTGCATAGGTTCAGTCGATTGACGGTCCGAGTGCAAAAACGTTGCTTGCGATGCTGACTTGATTTGCGCTCCGATCATTGTGGTTCGAATTCATCTAGGTGTTTTACGTGTGTTACTGTTAGTTGAAGAGTTACATTGATAGTTGAAGGAAATCTGCAAGTGTAAGTCATAATTTCTTTTTTAGTTTTACCGTCTAGATCTATAATTATGATGTAAAGAATGTGTGTTTGGACTTTGGTGTTGTTTCAATGTTTGGCTTCTCAGAAGCCTTTTGTTTGTTTTATCCTGCTGTTACTACTGTAGATGGGGTCGTTGTCGTATCACTATTAGGTACCTACTACAGATATGTACCTGAGGTAGTTTTAGGTTGTTTAGTATTAACTATTATGTTTATATTTTTATATGAGGTAGGTATGTTTATAGGGTTAGGGTTATAGGGTTAGGGTTAGTGTTAGGGGGTTCAAGGATAGAGAACATGGGTCCAAATAAAACCAATGTCATTTACAAATTACATCAATATAATTTATAAATATAATATTATATCAATATAATAGAATAGGGTTATGGTTAGGGTTAGGATTAGGGTTAGGGTTATGGTTAGGGTTAGGATTAGGGTTAGGGTTAGGCACATTGTCATTGGTTTTATTGGCACCCATGTTCTCTATCCGGGTACACTTCTGTAGTACAAGGCTGGTACACTTTGTGTATACATATATGTACCTCGGGTACATATCTGTAGTACCTGATACGACATCGACCCCTTGAGCGTTACTACTGTGTTGGTTCAAGGATGGAGAGCATGGTCAGCCTATGTCATTTTTGTCAATGTAGGGGTACTAATATAGCAGTGCTGACGGATCAAGGATAGTTTGTGAAGTGTGTACTTTTTTGGTGTAAATAGGTATGGTATAGTAATAGTATTACTCACTATTAGTAATTCGTATCATAAATTACATTCAAACATTCATAATGGGATTAGCGCTGTATTCAAACAAGCAGTATGTAGTATGATTTGCCCAAGGATATAAGAGCTGGCCACATTTGCACATTTGCACATTGCGAACATGAATTGTGGTCAGCGCTTATATCCATTACCACGTTAGGCATTATTACAGTATACACTTCGTTGACATTTTGGATTAGGTTCATCGGCATGTGCCACTACTACATGTGCCACTACTAGTAACAGTACTAATAGTAATATCGATGTAGTACTATAGTAGCGACTATATTTGTCTACTGTAGTATCCCCATATTCAGACTTCATACTCACTGTTAGTGTTATTAGCCAGCACCCTAACCCTAAGCCTAACCTGGCTACCATGATGCTACTACTACTAGATATACCAATTCGTTTCACAATTTCTATGCTATGAGATACTGGCCTCAATGTGTTCCGGGTAACACTCTTACCCTCTAAGCCTAACCCTGCAATAATTACAAACCCGAAGGTATAATTCGTAGTCAGTCCTACTCCAGGACCCAGGTTTATAATAATGCCATAATGGGTTTGAGATTGGATCAGGATTATGGTTATAGGGATTAGAGGTTATATAGGATTAGATTGATGATGATCTTGTTGGTGATCATGATGATTATAATCATAATAAATGATCATGACTTATTTATAAGGGTATACTAATGTAGGTGAGGTAACCAGTGGTCATGAAGGAGACTTGGCCCATGTGACCAGGGTGTTAGCCAGGAAAAAAATCAGGGAGTCTTACCATCTGAGCGAAGCGAGGATGCTGCGGGGGCGAAGTGCCCTATAGGGGGAGGTCATCACCCTATAATGGAGGAAATTAAGTCTGAAATGCCAAAAAGACAGGAATCTGATATTATTTTATATTCTTATAAGTACTGTTGTCAGTTATACAAGGTGTTTAATATATAAAATTGGGCCGCTCTCATGCTGTCTATCAAATCTCATCCATCTCATCCAAGAATAGGCCGTCCAAAAGACGAGTAGACGGGTCTCTGGCTAACACACTGGCATGTGAGTATGTGACTCTGGAATGTCACTACGGTTTAACTGTGTAAAAGCATACAATACTAAGGTAGTTATATTTGTTTGGTTAACCTATAATAATTTGCATCACCTACTTGTGGTTGCGTAATAACCAGCTACGCTTGATTATCGTTATGGGGCAATCTGATTGGTCGCGAGTTGCTGACAGTGTAAGATAGTTTTCCCCTCAGTTGTGCATTTGCATTGTCAGGACTAGGATTTCAAGATGGGCAAGCTTTCGGGAAAGTCGTGCCGGCTGATATGCATGCTCGGTCTCACCGGTGGATACTTTCTCGTCGAAATCATCGTGGGATACGTAACAAACTCGATGGCCCTCGTCGCCGACTCCTTTCACATGTTATCCGACGTGGCCGCGTTGTCTGTGGGTTTATTCTCTGTCAGGGTAAGTAGAAGCAACGTGAGCCGCGTACATTTTGTAGCCATGTGTAATAATACAGGTGTGCTGTTGCTGTTTTTTCCTACTGGACTCGTCGTAGTCATTTCTGCCTTCGGGTATACCCACAGGCTGCTCTTGCAGCCTGCACACGTGAATGCCCTTTTGTAGTTCAAAACAGGTTCAGGGGTAGACAGCAAGCTTTTGTATGGAAAAAATTAAGGTGGATATAATGACCTCTCTATCGAAGGTTTTCTGTGAACTAGCCAGTGCATATCGCTGACATCAGCAGTAATCCGTCATGATAGTTGCCTGTTGGGTTATGTGTGAGGTGTTGTCTATTCTAGGCCAGACATTAATGTGTGAGGATGCGGGAATTTATGCTGGGGGCTATCTCGGTGCACACGACACCAAAACACACGACACTCTAGCGCACACGACACTGAGAACAATCAGCCGATCCCACGTATGCTCATATATGTCCAGAATAAATGCGCGCCTCTGTTTACCAAGTAATTTCCACAGACAATCGTAAATGAATGTGCACAGGTTGATGGAGTTTTCTAGGCGGAACTGGGTGTGCAGCCAATTTATGAGAATTTTATCTAGTATTGGCAGTACATGATGATGATATATTGTCAGTGTCACTATCTATCTCACTTCATATTTTACATATATGATAATATTGACATGCTCTGCCAAGTCAATATTGTATGACGATAATCTTGTCTAGGGTTTAGACATGTGCCACTCATAGTTATTTAGAACAAGGTATCAGGATCATGCTGAATATATTTCCCATCCAGATGCAGCTTCTATTATAGTAAACATGTTTGCTCCCAGCTGGTGTTATTTCTAATGTTATTCATTACACTTAAATGCATGCATGAACAAGGATGTGTGGACAGAACTTGTTTGTACTATCTCTTTGCACCATAATACTTTGTGTGTCTAACATGAACCAGATAAGATTGAAGTACTTTTACACACGTGATGTGCAAGGAAGTATTTGTTTAGATACAAAGTAATCCAGTGCAAATACATCTATCCTGAGTAATAACTCAGTCTGCACAAAAAACTTCCACCCTCATTGGCCCAGCGGGCCTGTGAAATGTATAATTCACTGGCCCACACTAGGTTTAACAAAAAGTGATTAAGAGAGTTTTCTCTTATAAGCGGTCATGTAAAATATACAATACATACAGTTGTAGTGTCTTTAGGTTAGCTAATAGCTAATTAGGTAACTATTACGGAAATAATGTTAACTCTAGACTGTGAGACGAAATTAATAGCAGGAAAATTGTGATTTCAAAGTTAATTCTAGATGCCATGAAATGGCTCAGATTGCAGGAAAATGCTTCCTTACCCCTAGAGCTTCTGGGAGCCTGTGCGGCAGTTGCTGGGTCTTGGCCAGCCCCCGCGCAGACTCCCGGGCTGTGGTTTTAGTTTATTTCCTACCCCAGCAATCACACATCTGCTAGGGGCCTACTAATAAATCAGTCATTCACCTAAAACGTATCATTTGTGCGTAAAGCCTGCGCCACTTTCAGAATGAAGGCTGCTCGACAAGCTTGTTGTATTTGTGTTGCAACGCTTATAATACTACCAGTGTCAGACACACGACTAATACTAATACTAATAGATCATATCAGAAGTAGATAATAGGGAAGGATAGGGATAGGGGGAGGGTATTAATAGGGAAGGAGTGTGCCTTCAATAAACAAGGGAAATTCGTTATTTACTAACCTTAGAATACCTACGATT
This sequence comes from Priapulus caudatus, assembly GCF_000485595.1. NCBI lineage: Eukaryota > Metazoa > Priapulida > Priapulimorpha > Priapulimorphida > Priapulidae > Priapulus > Priapulus caudatus. The sequence continues at coordinate 283,051 of NW_014577362.1, forward strand.
TACTACGCGTAACTCAACCAACTTGAGCTCAAATCGTACACAGTACATTCAACCTAGCATCGTGCGAAATCGTTTCCTCGTATACACCCGCAATCCGGAGATACAGACTAAAACGTACGACACGATTTTCCATTATGTTGCCAGCAAACTGAATGTATAAACCGCCTAACTTGAAACAAAAGGCAGCTACTAACGACTCTTTGTATCTGTATCTTGTATCTTTGGGTCCCTCTCTTGTATTTCACAAGGCACTGATTCTCTTGGAATGTGCGGGGAAATCTTGTAGATCTATAAGGAAATTCTGTCTACAAGTTAGCATTAATTATTTTACTTTCTCTAATTGATAATGCTTTTCTAACATATTCTAGTGCTGGTTTTAGTATTTTCGGGTCATCATTTTTTCCAATCTTCTACTCGTTCCCCTTTATTATACCCTCTATATACCTTACACGAGTATAAATGTTCCAAATTTTCTTTTTTCCTTTCGTCACACAAATCACAAATATCATTACTGTAGTTAATTTTTAAATAACTTTTTAAGTTAATCATGCACGTCTTACACCTAAACACAAAGCATGCATCATCAAATGACAGTTGTGTCATATATATGGTTTAATACATAGCGTTCGATATTTATCATTTTCATTTTTGTTTTCTCACCAGACCTCATGGTATCTCTCATAATTACTGTTTTTAAAATAGCCTCCTTCACATATTTTTTTCCATTCTTTCTTATGTTGTGAACCAATAGTCATAAGTGACATACTTATGTCATAATCCTTCAAGATTTCTAAAACCTCATTTGCCCAATTACTTCCAATTTCTATAATTTGTTCTAAAAATACTCTTTTCATTAATCTGTCATTTTCTAACTTAATAATGTATTGCAATAACATTAACTTTTTATAATATATATCTTTTATTGGTATTATTCCACTTTCTATTCTTAGTGCCTCTAGTGGTGTCTTGTTGTGACACCACTAGAGACTGACTCTTGCTTCCTCGGCGATGCGGTGTGGCCTATGGTGTGGCTCGCTAGTAGGAAACGATTTTGCACGATGCTCGGCGAATGTACCGTGTACGATTTGAGCTCAAGTTGGTTGAGTTACGCGTAGTAAATCGTAGGTATTCTAAGGCTTATAAATGACGAATTTCCCTTGTTTACTGAAGTCACATTCCTTCCCTATTATCTACTTCTGATCATATACATGTCAGCCGAGTAGTATCTGGCCATGGCTGTTGTGCTTCTTTAACCATGAGTTGTGACGAGTCTGAGTGTACATAGTGGGCCATACCTGAACAAACACGGAACCACGAAAGTTAAACTTGCTCTACATAAGACTAGACAGTGTGGTAAAACCTGCTTAAGATGCATAGTTGTGAACTTGTGACTATAGAATTAATGCTACCTATATTCAGTTGATGTTGTCGTTACAGCACATCCGTATTTCCGTAGAAAATTATTGCAATTTTAATTGCTAAAAAAAGGTAAAAACCGAGTGCCCAGACGGTCCTAATCCTGGAAGTATGTGTGCTTATTTTTAGCTTACTTTACCTGGCCTGTATTAAATTTGTGCCAGATGCTATATCAGGGAAGGTGGAGATATTGTATTATCATATATGCAGATATAATGCTTAAAAACAACAAAACAAACAAACAAAATTTGGTTGTCTGTGAAGAAGGTAGAATGGCATATAAGTGTACACAGCATTGTCTAGTCAACCTTGGCTAAATGCGCTGGTGCCCACGCACGACATTCCCTAACCTATATTTAGCATGTAAATATATGGATACCATAAAACAGAAAGCACAAGTGTGGGCCAACTTTCGGAATTATCGGCGTGGAATGGCTTTCATTAAACATCACATCAGCGTGTTAAAGAAAGACCCTCACTGAGCTGCCACTTGGGGGTGGTTGTATTATTCGGACACGCGTGGGGCTAAATATTTTGGGCATGCATAACTAATGTTTTTAATACCGAGAAACCCCGCACATAAAAGCTTCTTCTAGGGTGAATTCTTGGGAGGAGACACTTCCTCGTCTTGCATAAAGTAGTGAGAGCGTAGATTGTCCAGCAGGGGGCGCTGACGCAGCGTGTCATCGCTCGCAGTAGTGAGAGCGTAGATTGTCCTGCAAGGGGCGCTGACGCCGCGTGACGTCGCTCGCAGTAGTGAGAGCGTAGATTGTCCGGCAGGGGGCGCTGACGCTGCACGTCATCGCTCACAGTAGTGAGAGCGTAGATTGTCCAGCAGGGGGCGCTGACGCCGCGTGACGTCGCTCGCAGTAGTGAGAGCGTAGATTGTCCGGCAGGGGGCGCTGACGCTGCACGTCATCGCTCGCAGTAGTGAGAGCGTAGATTGCCCAGCAGGGGCGCTGACGCCCCCTGCTGGACAATCTATGCTCTCACTACTGCGAGCGACGTCACGCGGTCATGCGGCGTCAGCGCACCCTGCCGAACAATCTACGCTCTCACTACTGCGAGCGACGTCACGCGGCGTCAGCAAATATACGCTCTCACTACTGCGAGCGACGTCATGCGGCATCAGCGCCCCCTGCTGGACAATCTACGCTCTCACTACTGCGAGCGACGGTCCAGCAGGGGGCGCTGACGCCGCGTGACGTCGCTCGCAGTAGTGAGAGCGTAGATTGTCCGGCAGGGGGCGCTTATGCCGCGTGACGTCGCTCGCAGTAGTGAGAGCGTAGATTGTCCGGCAGGGGGCGCTGACTCCATGTGACATCGCTCGCAGTAGTGAGAGCGTAGATTGTCCAGCAGGGGGCGCTGATGCCGCGTGTCATCGCTCGCAGTAGTGAGAGCGTAGATTGTCCAGCAGGGGGCGCTTATGCCGCGTGACGTCGCTCGCAGTAGTGAGAGCATAGATTGTCCAGCAGGGAGTGCTGACGCCGCGTGACATCGCTTGCAGATCTCGAGGAAGAGCTCGTCGAAGAACACGTTCGGCTGGGCGCGCGCGGAGGTTCTCGGAGCGCTCGTCAACGCCGTGTTCCTCGTTGCGCTCTGCTTCTCGATTGCCGTCGAATCGGTGAAGCGCCTCGTCGAGATCGAGAAGATAGAGGACGAGAAGCTGCTGCTGATAGTCGGCAGCGCGGGCCTCGCCGTCAACATCATCGGCCTCTTCCTCTTCCACAGTAAGTGTGCTGTGTGTTCCACAGTAAGTTTGCTGTGTTGTGCTACCAGCCTCTTCCTCTTCCACAGCAAGTGTGCTGCGTGTTTCACAGTAAGTGTGCTGCGTGTTCCACAGTAAGTGTGCTGTGTGTTCCACAGTAAGTGTGCTGTGTGTTCCACAGTAAGTGTGCTGTGTGTTCCACAGTAAGTGTGCTGTGTTGTGCTACCAGCCTCTTGCTCTTCCACAGTAAGTGTGCTGCGTTGTGCTACAAGCCTCTTCCTCTTCCACAGTAAGTGTGCTGTGTTGTGCTACCTTCCTCTTCCTCTTCCACAGTAAGTGTGCTGCGTTGTGCTACAAGCCTCTTCCTCTTCCACAGTATGTAAGCTGCGTTGTGCTACCTTCCTCTTCCTCTTCCACAGTAAGTGTGCTGTGTGTTCCACAGTAAGTGTGCTGCATTGTGCTACCTTCATCTTCCTCTTCCACAGTAAGTGTGCTGCGTTGTGCTACCAGCCTCTTCCTCTTCCACAGTAAGTGTGCTCCATCTTGCTACCAGCTTCTTTCTCTTCCACAGTAAGGGTGCTGCATTGTAGCTACTGGTGCTACCACCCTTCTGGGTACGTATATATATATACGTACTCCTGAAGGGTACATATATACGTACTTCTAAAGGGTACGAATTGGACTTGGGGGAGGGGGATGGGGGAAGCTAGCAATTCCTAGAATTTTCCTAGAATTAGAAGTTTCATTTTCTCAGGGTATGGCCTGGACAGTCATGCAAAATTGTTTGCTATCGGGTTTTGCCATTTGGCCTTGGAATTGCATCTATATCAATCTTGTCAGAAATGCACTAAAATTTGCTTTGTGCAAGAGTTTTGTCACAAATTACTGGCTGGCCGATACAAGGTATGAGAATAGTATTAGGCTAAAATCTTGCAATCACAGAAACTGCACCATTTGTGTCATAGAGGCAGAGCTCCTAGAAAACTGGAAAACGGTTTTGGATTTGGCTCCTTTATTATTATTTAGTGTGTTTCCTTGTTCTGTGCTTCTGTTTCTCTTAGTAAATGCATCCCCGTCTGTGCCTCTTTCAAGGTTGTCTTCTTTCCAATCTTCCCAGTCTTTCTCATAGCGTTCTCGCACGTTCTTTTCTCACATGTCTCCGTTCTCGTCTCTGTAACCCAGGTCACGGGCATGGCCACAGTCACGGCCACGGCCACTCGCACGAAACAGCGATATCGAACCAAGCGGGGCGCTCTGTTGGCGGTGTGCGGTACCTGCAGTCGGTGACGGAGGAGCCGGACAGCGAAGATGAGGAGGTTTCAATAAAGTCGGACGGCTCCTGCGCCATCAGCAAGCTTGCGAAAGGCGAGCCGCGCAAGGACAATGGCGACATCTACACGGAACAGCAGCATCAGGAAAAGGCGAAAAAACTTGGTAATTTTATTGGGAGGTTTCTTGTTTAATATATATATATTCTGTGTAATGCCCGTTTCGGGCTCCTAGGCAATTACTGCGCGCAGCGACGTTTACGTAGTCGTTATCGTCTGCCTGGTAATTCTGGCTGTCCTGTGTGTGAGATTCCAGAGCGAGCGCGGAAAAGCTGAGGTTTATGTGCGCGTGATTATAGGTATGTTCACATGGGTTGCTATTTACACCAAATGGATGTTTCTGGGTTGCTCTCATAACGTTTACATATAAACTGTGAGATTAGCCAAACGACTATGCGAATTTAGCAAGTACCATACGTTTTAGGTAAAGGTGCATTTATGAGCAGGTTTATCTATACACTGTGTTATCAGAAGCTATATTTATATTATGGGTGGTAAAATTGCAACCCATTTCTAGTTGTCTTTCATTGCTGTACATAATTTCCATTAAGTGTGGTAAGTTGGCGTGTTTTTAACTTTTAGAACCAAAGACTATTCATTATCATATTTGACTTAAATTAATAGCAATTGGTCCAGTGAACCCATTCAGGTGTATTTAACTTGGATAATTCCACCTACATTCAGAATAAACTGCTTGTGCATGTTTACTTGTGAGTGGCCTGAAAACCATATGCCTACAAAGTCCACAAGTAACGTGTGGTATTTTCAGCAGTGGGACATTAACAATTAGATAAAAGGGCTAAGTCGTGTTTGAGTATCAGAACATACGGCCTGAATTCTTGCTATAAATCTGTGCTAGTAGCAACATTTGCCCCGCTATCACCATGTGTATGACCATTGTTCTCTAAGGTAGTACCCACATGATTCTGCTTAAAGATTTGCGATCGTGATAAAGGGACAGTTGTGCAAAATTCCATAGACCCTGCCCCAGCCAAATGAAAGGTTAAACCAAGTGACAGGTTGATTTGCGATTCAACCGTTCCTAGAAACCATTGATATTCTATGGTATTCTCATTGGCACAGCTAATGTCGCTTGCTGTATGTTGCTAATATCGCTGTGCCATTGTGTATGGCTGCTCGGCATCTTGTGTTGCTTCAGTACCATGTGCAGTGTTGAGTTCCTCTATGATTCAGTGTCTGCACTTAGGCCAAAAGAAAATATAGGTGTGGTTACGGTTTCACGACCGACCCTATTTATTCCTAGCGACCCTAAACATTTTATTCAGTTTAAAAAAATTAACATTTAAAAATTTAAAAATAAAAAAATAAAAAATTTTATTTAAATTTTTTTCAGTTCCTTCGGACATGGTTCGTAAATAAAATATTTCAAGAAAATAAAATGTTTTCTCTACCTACCTACACTATTTTTTTTCGGCATGTAACGGTAACCACACATATATTTTGTTTTGGCCTTATGAGAGACTGAATCATGGAGAAATGTATGTGCACGTCTCTCGATTTCAACGGAATGCTCATGCTTATATAAGTGATATCGGAAAGTCCAGCTGTGCTAGTTAGGTCATAGAAAGAGGGGGTATAAAATGGCTGAGGCACGTTTCGTTTAAATTGCATTTTAACACATACATAGCAAAATATCCCAAATGACCACAATCATATTTGTAAATGTTTCTGTAAACAGAAACGCACCTGTGAATTGAAGTACGATGATGAAGAGAATTATAGATCAAAAACCTAGACCAGTTCTATCCTAACAATGTTATAAAAGGGCAGTTTATACCCCTCTTATCTGATCTCAATATGGCGGCGGGGACTTTCCGATATGGCTTATATCCTTGTGGATAGCCTCAATTCAAGCTGGAGTGTTCTTCCACACTTGTTCACCCTTCCTTCGTCATTGTTTACAGCCTCCAGTTCACAGCTGAACATGCGCGGTGTGTTCCTCCACGTTCTTGGAGATGCCCTTGGTTCGGTCATCGTCATCATCTCGGCTCTCGTCATCTGGCTCGTCGAAGGAGATTGGAAGTACTACATGGACCCGGCGATGAGGTGAGAGAGAGCGGAGAGAGTGAGAGAGAAAGAGAGAGAGGCGAGTGAGCGAGACAGAGAGAGAGGCGAGTGAGCGAGACAGAGAGAGAGGCGAGTGAGCGAGACAGAGAGAGAGAGAGAGAG
>NW_014577362.1:289702-311097 GCF_000485595.1 Priapulus caudatus
ATAGATATTCTTACATATATGTGTTGGCCTCATGCATTCAACTCAACACTTTACTTTTAATGTATGTTACTTTTATTAAAAACTCCTAATTTCCATATTTACGATCACTTTATTATAGCTTATTTGTGAGAAATTGAGAGATTGGGGCAGCAGGAGAGAGAGAGAGAGAGAGAGACAGAGAGAGGAGAGAGAGAGAGAAGAGAGAGAGAGAGAGAGAGAGAGAGAGAGAGAGAGAGAGGAGAAAGGAGAGAGAGAGAGAGATAGAGAGAGAGAACACTGAATTAGGAGAGTGAGAGGAGTGAGAAAGACAGATATAGACAATGATAGAGAATGGGCAGAGAAAGAAAGAGCAAGCAAGAGAGTGAAAGCGACACAGAGAGAGAGAGAGAGAGAGAGAGAGAGAGAACACTGAATAAGGAGAGTGAGAGGAGTGAGAAAGACAGATATAGACAATGATAGAGAATGGGCAGAGAAAGAAAGAGCAAGCAAGAGAGTGAAAGCGACAGAGAGAGAGAGAGAGAGAGAGAGAGAGAGAGAGAGAGAGAGAGAGGCGGGAGGGAGGGAGATACAGGGAGGGGGAAAGATGGGCAGACAGACAGACAGGCAGGCTGACAGGGGGAGAGGGAGAGGGAGGTAGGAAAGGAGGGAGGGAGAGAATGATAGAAAGATAGAGATAGACAGTAGAAGAGGGAGAGATAGTGGTTGAACAGCACTGCCTGGCACGTTCTTCCTGTGCTGAGATAACACTGTTATAATCACCCTGCAAACGTGATGTAAAATGGCGCGTTTAGTCAGCGATGGTCAGGGTGTAATACTTGCGTGCCTGTCTTCTCATATACCGATCTTTTTCCGCATAATTAATTGTTGCTGTTGACATATGAGAAAGTTCATGGGGGTCTTGTAATCGTTTGCTACAGTTGGTCGTTGTAGTGTGTTGCTATGTATGACGTAGTCCGTCTCGCAATGACAGCAATTTGCACTGACATTTGAATGGCAGTAGGTCGGACTGTGAGGAACTGGTAGTGGCTTGGTGGGTATCATGTCATGGTTCACTTCAGAACGTAATGAGAGGTCGTAGGACCAGACAACTTTCAGTAACTTCCTTTTATGTAGAAACCTCGGGGAGCACAATATGTATTTGATTGGTGGGTGCACCACTGTATGTCCCAGATAACGTGCACATTGGGCACCCCACACATTGCACTTCCGTATATTTGCAATTTTAAAAATCAACTGTAATGCTATAAGATATTATTTTTAATATCTTATAATGTAGTTGGTTAATATTAATTATGTAATGTTTGTTTTACGTTAAATGGATCGTTAAAATTGTGCTTTTTCTTTGCAGTATACTCATGGTCTGTATTATAATGTCCACGACCATACCACTGTGTAAGTATGTTCTCATATTAAGTTCGTACTGGCAATGTCAGGAAATGTAGGCAGCCAAAGACTGCTTCAGACATTTATTCTCACCAATTTATCTTTAAACCATACTTACTGGGAAGTTAATCCAGTCTGTAAAATAATCACTATTTATCAAGCATATCTTAGCACATAAAAAAGTGTGAAATACGAGTGAAATGTACCATGTTCATTGATCATTCACATCTGATATCAAGTATGTTGATTGTAATTGTATCCCCCGCGACGAAGTCGGCGGGGATACTATAGTTTCATGTCTGTCCAGCCGCCGCCACAGACACTTTTTATACGCTCTTGATACATATATAATAAACTGCCGGGCTGGAGACATAGGAAATGATAGTTTTAACCCTGAGGCAAATGTTGGGGAGCACAGCAGTAGTATAAGACTGCGATAATAACTACAGCTATTACAATATATATGAGGATCTGGTGCCACTGTATGGCTGGACGTTTAGATGCTGCCTGAGCAACTTCGTTCTCATCAAGAATCCTTCTGCTGTTTACGATAGCGTCCTTTAAATGATCATACGCCATGTCTAGGTCATGCATCTTATAAAGTTTATGAGGAAGGACTGAGGTGGGGATCAAATCGGTTGCGTTGCCACGCTTAACAGCTAGCACGGCCGTAGCGCTGGTCTACGACACCAATATAGCTAAGCCCTGAGGCTTGCTGTAGAAACTCTCACTTAGTGTGCTACGCTGAATACCACATAAATGACAATAAACAATGAAATGTAGACTATTGAACAAACTTTTACTTTATCAGTTAGCAATCAGTTATCAGCTATACCAATGACAATCAGACAATGTTAAACAAAGATTTTCTTACGTATGTAGCGGTGCCTGCTCGGTAGGTGCGTGTGGTCTACGCAACTCAGTTGACTTTGCTTCTTACTCACAAATACTGCTATATTAATACAAAATGTGTGGGTCGCGACTTATTTTGTGTCATTCGTTAGGTCGCTCCTTTTTGGACTAGAGGGTACTGTGACAAAAAGGTGAGCGGACAAGAGGGTGATACCTGTGATTTTATGCCTTTTTTTATATCCCCTGCCTACATTTTTACCGCAGATTGCATAGATTCACAAAAAGCCTATGTTTTATCAAAGCTGTTGAACTGTCGTTAAACTTGTAAGAAGCGTCACCTATGTTTTTTAATTGTCCAAAGGACCTGATGGCATACATAGTTAAATTCTAACATAGTCGTGACATTTCTCTAAGTTTAACATAAAATTTACCACGGCCGAGAAGGTTCGTCATTATACTTTGCTCTATCACTCGACTCCTAATAGACTCCTAGCGTGACCAAACATAGTCTACTTACACATCTTGGGGAGAAGGTGCGCAGCATACCAAAACCAGGTCACTCCGACCTTTATTTGACCTTTACCTTGACCTTGATCATATTTCCCTTCCGCTCTATAACTCGGCCCCTAATTGACCTAGCGCTACCAAACTTGGTATACTTACACATCTTGGGGCGAAGGTGTGTCGTGTACCAAAACCAGGTCACTGCGACCTTTAATTGACCTTGACCTTGTCCTTGATCATATTTTCCTTCCGCTCTATAACTCGGCCCCTAATTTACCTAGCGCGACCAAACTTGGTATACTTACACATCTTGGGGAGAAGGTGTGTCGCATACCGAAACCAGGTCACTGCAACCTTTATTTGACATTGACCTTGACCTTGACCTTGACCTTTATCATATTTCCCTTCCGCTCTATAACTCGGCTCCTAATTGACCTAGCTCGAGCAAACTTCGTATACTTACACATCTTGGGGAGAAGGTGTGTCGCATATACCAAAACCCCTAAGGCAACCAATTTTAACATACTTACTGTACTAGTACGGCAATTACTAGTACAGATCTACGGTTACTACTACTAGATCACGGGGGATACATGTAGTTGGCGACAACTGCCCTTTCTAGTTTTTTTTCTGCGATTTGGGCAACATAAGCAGTCGTAGATTAATCATATTTGCTAAGAGCATGCTTATGGTAAAAAATGGCGCAAACACCAGTTGGGGTCAATGCGTCTGTACATCAGGCTCTGTTGATTTTCACTTTTTTTCCATTTCGATTTGGCTCAATGAATGCAACCTGTTGATTTGCGACGTTTACCAGGCACGTGCTCGTGGTGAAAGTGGGGGAAAACGTGACTCAGGTTCAGCCTGTCTGTGTGTCACGCGTGTCTTACATCGAGTGTTTTGGTTTTTTCAGTGCGTGAGTCAGCACACATCTTACTTCAGACTGTCCCCACTCACATTCAAGTAGAGGACATTCAGTCGAAGCTCGTACAGAGGGTAAGTGTTACTTGACTACGTGATGATTCCGCTACCCGCGCCTCACGTACTGTGGATGTATGCAACATGATCGTGCACAGATGCTCAGCAAATGCAGTCAGAGATGCCAACCACTACGATTTATCCGTATTTTATACGAATTTCTATTTCTTATTGACCACTACGACCAGTTTGTATCAAACTACGAATTTCACTGTGATCGGAAAAAAAATTTTTTTGTCAATTTATTGTCATTTTTTACCCTCAGAATGCAGGAAATTGCATCTCAGAATCAAAAATTTTTCCGGGGGGCATGCCGGACCCCCCTAGCAAACTCGGGTCACTACGTGACTTTCAAACTACCAATTTGATGGCCAGAAACTACAGATTGCTTCAAATATGTGTTAGCATCTCTGAAGAGTAAACGTGATGTATTGAGTTTTAGTAAACCTGTTATGTAACGCATGCGACGATGCGGCCATAATTGGCATAGTACGTCACGTAGAATAGCCGCAGAGTACGTGTGTCTTGTGGGTTGCTTCACATGTAGCCGATGCTTCCCCCTCGTTTCCCACATCCAGTGAAAAAAATACACGGGGGCTCGGGGCGATTTAGCCCCCGAAATGCCAAAAAGAGCCCCGGAAATGGCAAAAAGAGCCCTCGTAAATTTGCATAGAGTTCAATGCAAACCAAATTTTAGAGTGCTATTTTCATCCACGCGAGCTTGAAAAGTAGCCCCCGAAAAATAATTTTTAATTTTTTCCGTGCCACGTACGTATTCTACGCTGGTAATTCCAAGCTTCCGATTGCATCCTTGCGTGCAGTCACTTTTACCATAGCCGTACTGGCCCTCGTCTCTCTCTCCCTCACCCTCGTGTACACGCGTGATTCACGGGGCTTCGTGGCTTCACCCTCGTCTCCCTCTCCCCCTCGCACACCCTCTCGCGAGATTTACGGGGCTTTGTGGCTTCACTCTCGTCTCCCTCCCCCTCACACACCCGCACGCGTGATTCATGGGGCTTTGTGGCTTCACCCTCGTCTCCCTCCCCCTCACACACCCGCACGCGGTTCACGGGGCTTCGTGGCTTCACCCTCGTTTCCCTCCCCCTCACACACCCTCACGTGATTCACGGGGCTTCGTGGCTTCACCCTTGTCTCCCTCCCCCTCCCCCTTGCACACCCTCTCGCGTGATTCACGGGGCTTTGTGGCTTCACCCTCGTCTCCCTCCCTCTCACACACCCTCTCGCACGCGCACACGTGATTCACGGGGCTTTGTGGCTTCACCCTCGTCTCCCTCCCAGTGGCTTCACCCTCGTCTCCCTCCCTCTCACACACCCTCTTGCACGCGCACACGTGATTCACGGGGCTTTGTGGCTTCACCCTCGTCTCCCTCCCCCTCACACACCCTCACGTGATTCACGGGGCTTCGTGGCTTCACCCTCATCTCCCTCTCCCTCACACACCCTCGCGTGATTCACGGGGCTTTGTGGCTTCACCCTCGTCTCCCTCCCCCTCACACACCCTCACGTGATTCACAGGGCTTTGTGGCTTCACCCTCATCTCCCTCCCCCTCACACACTTTCACGTGATTCACAGGGCTTCGTGGCTTCACCCTCGTCTCCCTCACGCGATTCACGGGGCTTCGTGGCTTCACCCTCGTCTCTCCCTCCCCCTCGCACACCCTCACGCGTGATTCACGGGGCTTCGTGGCTTCACCCTCGTCTCTCCCTCCCCCTCGCACACCCTCACGCGTGATTCACGGGGCTTCGTGGCTTCACCCTCGCAGATTGACGGCATCCTCGGCGTGCACGAGTTCCACGTCTGGCAGCTGGCCGGCAACCGCATCATCGCGTCGGCTCACATCCGCTGCCGCACGCTCGCCGACTACATGAAGATCGCCGGGCAGGTGAAGGAGTTCTTCCACGACGAGGGCATACACTCAACGACCATCCAGCCTGAGTTCATCGAGAGCGTAAGTAGCGCGAGGCCGGGGGGCAGGGGCCGCCACCGTGAAAGCTCACTGCGCCATTACGTGGCTGGCTGCCCAGGTTTTGTAGAAGGATAAACGAATGCTAGGTTTTGAGGGGAGGTGGGCACTGCATGTAAGCCCTTTTCATGAGCAGGCTGGTTTCTAGGCAGCTGCGTCCTTGTTTTTGTAGAAGAATAAATGAAAGGCCTAATGGATGTAATCCTGTTATTACATTTCCCTTCCTTCCCTGCTATTATTCCAAGTGCAAATCGTCGTGTAGTCTCGTCCGTAAAACGGTCATCCCAGATCCGTGCCAGCCACGCTATGTACTTTTCCTACGTTACCTATGTGCTGGTCCCCGCTCTACTCGTCACTCGGCTGAGTCACAAAATTTTGCCACCTTCCTCTGTTTGGACAGTGAGAGAACAGTTGGCCCAGGTTACGGTCTAGGCAGCCGTCTATGAGTGGTAATTGTGCAGCCGCATCTGCGCCTACGCTGCCGGAAATGATTCTATGTGTTCTACTTGTCGCGTGAGTTTAGTGCAGGGAAGCTTTGACCGTCTGTATACAAACCTTGACGATGGTAGAAATGATTACGTGTGTTGTAGTTGTCATGTGAGTTTAGCGCAGGGTAGGTGTCTCTGTCTCCCCATGTATTACCATGGCAGGGTACACACCCTGATGATGGTAGAAATAAATTCTGTGTTATAGTTGTGTGAGTTTAGCGCAGGGTAGCTGTCTCTGTCTCCCCGTGTATTACCATGGCAGCGTACACACCCTGACGATGGTAGAAATGATTCTGCGTGTTGTAGCTGTCGAGTAAGCTGAGCGCGAAGGAGCTGTCGGACTGCATCCTGGAGTGCGGCGGCGAGGAGGAGGAATGCAAGCCGCACAAATGCTGTGGCCCCAAGCGAGACCAGAGCCCCAACGGCGTGCGTCAGCGCGCGATCACCGCCGGCAGCGCGTCGCCGAACCGGCTGTCGGCTGCGTCCGACGCCGGCCTGCAGATGGCCGATCTGGACACCGTCATCGACGTGAATGTAGAGACAGCGGTATAGTACCTCACTTAAGTCTTTACACTAGCATGGACCCACTTGTTGAAAGGTGGGTCGGGATGGTGGTAGAGTACCTCACTTAAATCCTTACACTAGCACGGACCTACTCGTTGAAAGGTGGGTCGGGATGGTGGTAGAGTTCATCACTTAAGTCTTTACACTCGCACGGACCCACTCGTTGAAAGGTGGGTCGGGATGGTGGTATAGTACCTCACTTAAGTCTTTACACTAGCACGGACCCACTCGTTGAAAGAATATTCGAAGGGTGGATGGGGGATGGCGGTATAGTACCTGAATTAAGTATTCATACTAGGGTGGAACTATTCGTTGAAAGAATATTCGATGGGGGGATGGCGGTATAGTACCTGAATTAAGTCTTTACACTAGCACGGACCCACTCGTTCGAAGAATATTCAAAAGGTGGATGGGGGGATAGCGGTATAGTACCTGAATTAAGTCTATACTAGCATGGACCCACTCGTTTAAAGAATGTTAGAAAGGTGGCTGCATGGATACCACATTATAGTACCTGAATTAAGTCTTTCTACTAGGGTATACCCACCACATTCAGTGCCCCTAACCATTTGGGGTCAAATTATGATCGTGGTTTTCATGTGGGCCTTTTTTCTTATTGAGTTTTGTGCTACGACAATGAAACGATAGTGTTTACTTTAAGCGTAGAACTGTCGGCTCCTGTGATTGGTTGGGCAAACCCATGGCCTGTTTCCATACCATGCTCTTGCATGGGTAACACCGGAAATCTAGTTTGCCATTTGTCTTCGACGGAATTAAACCCGGGTAATGTGCTCATGGGAGGCACGGAATCAGAATATATTTTAAAAATCACGTTCTCATTTTCTCACAACTATATGATCTGAATGCATGTGGTTTTAGGTTAAACCATATTTTTGCCATTCCCAATTTCGGTGGTAATTTTATTAGCTTTATTGTTATATATTCACCAGCATTGGGGCGAGTTGTAAGGGGCCACTGTATATATATATATATATATATGTATGTATATCGGTATATCCCAGTTGCTTATTGCACAATTTTTGTTGTGCAACTATATTTTGGACTGAGTGAATTTTTCGAAATGTGTTCGTTGTTATCTGTCGTTGTGAACGTGACGTATGTTAAGGTGTGTGGCATTAGCACGTCCAAACTTGTCGCGGGATAAGGTTAGTTGGGTTAAGTTCATGTCCGTCTGAATGCAGTGCACCCAATGCACAACCCCTGTGATGCACATGTACACACATTTGCACCATTGATGTACAATTGTGCACATCAGTATACTAGCACCTGCACTAGTGACATCATGGTGTACTGTTGTTGTGCAGTGTACTTGGTTGCACATGTATGCATACTAACTATTTATGTGCACATGTACTAACTAACAACTGCACCTTTGACGTGTAATGTGCTTGATTGTACATTTGCACGTGGCAAACAACTGCTCTACTGACGTATACCGTACACGAGCGCACGTGAATGTGTACTAGTAGCTGCACTGTTGATGTGTGATACACTTGATCATCGCACATTCACGCGTGTGAACAGTTGTATAATATATCTTACACCGGCGTGCACCATAACGGCTGCTTTGCTGCTGCGGCACAGTAGTTAGTTGCACGTACAATCGCATGCGTTATCAGCTACAGTGTCGACTGCTTGTTCGTGTGCCCACTAACCACAACACGCGTTTACTCCTGCAGTCGCCTGTGTTGCTGTAGTAAACCATGGTCGACCGCCAGTGTCACGATCAGGAATCGCGACCCTTGGCGTTTACGCCCGCAGCACGACAAACTGGATCAGTATATGATGGCATCAACCTCGATGCGTATCGCTTGCAGTGTTCCCCGTCCGGAAGCAATCTTGCGATGCGCCAATTTTTTGCAAGCGAGTGTATTTGGAAGCTTGCCGCTCAGCGTTATTTTGGCCTGCGCGATTGAATGCAACGTCATCGTCGTCGTCGTGAGATTCAATGTAAATGTAAACTGCGCATGGCCTCTTGTCATTTATTGTCTTCATTTTCATTTAGTGAAATGCGGACTGTGCAATGGCGTACCGACAACGTGAGCGTCATCCGTGAGTCGTGACATCCCAAGAGCACAGTGACCGTCGTTGTTCATATCTTTGTTATCTGGTCGCCTCCCGGGGGACAAAATACAGCATAGATTCTAATGTCAAGGCCAGGAGTCAGGAGTGGACATTTAGATTCGATTTTTTTGGGGTGTGGTCAAGCAGACTTGCGATTATCGCACCTCGATGTGTTGCTTTCGTGTCCGTTTTAATGAGCGGAGAAATAGAGGAAACGCCTTGCTGGTGCGCCGTGCGTAGCTGACTGGTGTAGCATTGACCCCCTCTAGAGAAGAGCTCGTTTGATCTCGAGCTCTCTTAATCTATCATGTTTTGAAGAAACGAAAAGCTTGAGTGATGTGTTTGTGTTAAATGTGAGAGAGCACAATCTCAAAAGTACCAACTCTAAAATATTTAAACACGTAATGCAGAATTTATTTCACGCATTCATGACCAAAAGCTATCACACTCTGTCTGTGTGACGAAAAATGTGGACAGCCAAAAATATATCACCGCTAAAAATGTACAATTACCAAACCATACAAATTAGCCCATTTTGAATGCTTCTATTTGCTAAATCTCAATTTGAAAGTCCAAGTTTTTAGTGTCATTTTGAACCTTCTACTTACCTTGCATTTTCGGCCATACAAATTGCAAAATTATATGGTAGTGCTTTAATTTCCTGCTGTTGTCCTGCAGAAGTGAGGGTGAATATCCTTGTCCATATCATTGCAAGTTATGTGTTATTGGCAACTACTTTGGGACATAATACATTCTGCCCTTTTCTTGTGTTTCTTGAAAATTTGTAAAACTATATTGTCAGAAATTTTTTGAAAACCAAGGTTGAAATAGACGCCGAAAATGTGGATTTTGCTGGTGAGATTTGGTAGGTTGAAGCTTTCAAAATCAGCCAATTTGTGTGATTATGGAATTTTGAATAGTGATATAGTTTTGAACCAACATTTGTATAATCAAGATTTGTGATATGCGTAAGCTAAAAAAACAGGCAATAACAATAACATATAAGTATAATACATGTAAACACTTAGTGGCATTGTCATGTAACATGCAATGTATGAACCCACCATGCCCAATTCTACGCTTCTACCCCGACAATAATCAACGTTCATCCAACTAACCGCTTCCATCTTGTGATTCACATCCAGTGATGTCTAATCGTAGATGATGATTGTTACTTTCATAGAATAACACTAATTAATATACCAAATCAAGGTAAACGCATTGACAAGCATACATTCAACGCTTTTGTGAAGCAATAAAGTCCTTGGCCAGCAGTGCGTTGCTAACAGTTTATTGCTTTGCAAAAGGTTTGAGTCTGTGATTGCTGATGCATTTGTGTGTGTATGATATCTGTTGTTGGTGGGTAAGTACATGACATTTGCCCTTCGGTGTCTGGACGTATATGTATGTAGATAGACAACCACGTGTAATAACTAGACACTAACCATAACGATTGCTATCGTATATGTATCAAAGCCTCGAAGTCTGGCCAAGGGATAAATATGATTCGTGATTTTCCCCGGGTTTCTAACCCATCTTATCATTTCTAAATGAGCTTAGCAGTGCCATAAATATTGTCATTGTGTCAAATGTAAAGCATTAATATCAGTGCCTATATATATTTATATATATTACTAGCTTGATACATGCTCAATGGCAACACCATTTACTAGATTTTTGGAAATGCATGAAATAACCAGGTACGCGTATAATAACTGTCTTTAGGCGTAGTATTCAATTTCTCTCGGCACAGTCCAAGGCACAGGAACTTGTGAGGACGATATGCACATGTAAACGCGCACGCTTACGTAAGAAGTGTGCGTTCTATTTTATATATAACATACATATAACGGTGTTTGTTAATGGCTAACTTTAATGCCATCTCGTATTATAGATCTGATGTCAATCTAAAATCTTATTCGTGTTTCATCCAATTTATGTCTCAACAAGTGCTTGTTGCATGGCAATCAGTGTAACGGTTATGTGGCAATGTAAACGCATTTCATTCTATCTCTTTGATTTGTTATGAAATGTTGGCAACAGATCTAAGACGAATTGGACAGTGTGCATTTAAAGTTTTCTGCTAAAACTGTTGTTTTTACAAATATGTTATTCCAATAACCAGTTAATTTATGTCGTTTTTCTGTTGTGGTGTATAAGACACCGATTATTTACGATTACAAGACATCCTTGTATTTATTAGAAACTGAATTAAAGGTCACTGTGTTAGGAAAAAACTCTATAGTTCTGACGTACTCGATTTCGTTGTTTCAACTTTTAAGCCAGTGTGGTGTTATTGGTAGGTTGAGTAGTTGTTTTAGAATGTGTTAGTTATAGTCTTGGCATGTTTAATTCACATTAGAAATCATGTTAAAACTAACGAGCACCTGTTTCTCACTTACATGGCATCGTTTATTCATCCACAACGACGTGTCTCTCTTAAACCTAATATTCGTTCACATGTTAACTATTCCTTCCTACTTACTTGTGCACCATCTCCACCTGTTGGAGTAGCGAGCACAGTGCTCATGGGTACGTGGGACAGTCATTGCAGCTTCGCTGGCATGCACAGATGTTGCGACAGTGGCCTTCGCATATCCTGTTGCAGCTTGGAGCTGTTTAATCCATCCCTTATAATTTTCCTCTCCCCTGCGCCGTATTTTCCTACTTGTCCTAAAGAAATATTTATATCATATTTATATTTATATCATATTTATTCAGCTTTATGCTTAATATTGTTATCGCAGTTCCATCTGCCCAGCGATTACTAAGTTGAAATTTATCGCATTTTTCCCCAATTTGTCGCATACATCCCTTTTCAGTCGAAAAAAAAGGTGTTGCACGTTATTCACAATATTCCACACATGATACCTACGTCACCATCAATTGATATAGAGTAAGCCTACTCTCCGATACTACTATGTGGGCTTTCTCAGACATACTATACTGGCTCTGACACTGCTAACATGTGTATAAAACAGGTATGTATGTGCATGTGATATGTTTGCGCGAATACCGGCCCGAGCTGAGGGCAGCAAGCTATTGGTGACTGCTGCAATAAGAGACCAATAAGTGCTGCAATAAGTTGAACCACAAGCGCGCGTGCGCGTTGATGACTGGTGTTAAAGCAATGATTTCAAAAGGCATTTCTGACCGTACTCGTTTGTTTCTCTCTCTCTCTCTCTCTCTCTCTCTCTCTCTCTCGCTCTCTCTTTCTCTCATCCAGATGTTTTATATGCAGGTGTGCCTCCCTGCACGTTTGTGTCAGTGCTGGAACCATGGTCAGGTGAAGATTGACATTCCCTCGTGCTTGATGAAGCCTGTTCATTGCACCCGATCATCTGAGCGTGATCATTGCTTTTGACACGTGCCGTCTTCAAATGATCTCTTTAAGCATAGCTTGTTTGTCTCTGTCATACCGTATTGGAATTCTCTTTAGTTGGTTACAAACTTGAGGCTTTTCTTACTGTGATCCGCAGTGATGATCCGTCTACTTGTTCAACTTTGTATTTTTCTGTCTTCGATGTATAGTCCCTTGGACTTCGAAGACTAATATTTATGGACATTGTGACAGGGGCTGGTTGTCCTGCGTTTATCGTGGCAGTGCTTAACTTGGTGTGTGTACCCTGTACGCTTGACACCTTCCTATCGTAGCTGCAGTAAGGTCTTGTAGCGTAGTTGCACCCCCCCCCCCAGGGGTCGAAATTAGATTTTTATTATGGTATCCATTCGGGATACCAGGTATTGAAATCTGGTATCCCCCCCCCAAAGATCTGGTATCCCATTTTTTGGATAGTAATTTTGGCAATGTTGGTATCCAAAATCTTGAAATATGCAATAATAGCATTTGAAAATTATTAATATGTAATGTAATTATTATATAAAAACATGAAAACAGATTCACAGATATGCACAGACAAGTACACTGCAGACGTATTGTCTAGACGCATTGTCTGGTTCACTTGATACAATGTATACACATCACATTTATGATCAACATCGGCTACACTTAAACGCTTGCGTTTGCAAATATGCTCAACAACCACTATCCCGATTTTGACGATTTTTTTTTTACTATCCCGGCGGGATACTAAGCATTGAAATCTGGTATCCAACACAAGAATCTACTATACCGCGGATATCGGGATACCGTTAATTTTGACCCCTGTGCCCCCCAACGTCTACAGGGTAAGGTTTTATCCAGAAAAGCTATCGCATGCTTGTCCTTTTCGCACAAGAACAACCAGTTGTACTGTCTGTTTCTACAAGCTGCGATACCACTGTTTGAGCAAGCTAATCTAGTGCTTCAGAAGGAGGAACCCAGCATTCACCTCCTCCAGAGAACCCTGATGAAACAACTGAGGTAAGTCCTTATCCGGTTTGCTAAGCCAGATCACCTTGTCGGTGACCTCACCAGGGTGGACTGTACCGACATGTTTATTGGCAAAGCA
This sequence comes from Priapulus caudatus, assembly GCF_000485595.1. NCBI lineage: Eukaryota > Metazoa > Priapulida > Priapulimorpha > Priapulimorphida > Priapulidae > Priapulus > Priapulus caudatus. The sequence continues at coordinate 302,993 of NW_014577362.1, forward strand.
GCAAAGGATTACATGAAGACCAACCCTGACATCAAATTACAGAAGTTCTTCACAGATGTGAGAAATTTCTACATCACGGCCACCACCTATATGGTGAAGAAGTTCCCGTTCAACGATGAACTTGTGGTACACACGGAGGTGGCAGATCCGAAGCTGAGAATTGCCAAGGACTTCATCTCTGTGTGCTACTTCACAGACAGGTTTTCTTGTCTCTTGTCACCAAACAAACCAGATTTTATGGATCAACTTGAAGGTCAATTCCGGAATTATCAAGTAGATGACTGCCCAGAGTTTGAGCGGGTTGACCGAATCTGGTGCCACATGAAGTCCGTGAAGGATGCGGATGGCCAGAAGAAGTACGACCTGCTGGCTGACGTCATGATTGCTGTGCTGACCACCTTCCACTTCAATGCCGACAGCGAGAGAATATTCAGTGTCGTGACGAAGAACAAAAACAAATTCAGGCCCAACTCGAGTACCGCAGTCCTCAGCAGTATCGTTACCCACAAGATGTGCTTCCAGTCCAGTGGCAAAGTCTGTCATACAGCACAGATATCAAACGACATCCTAAAGAAGGCCAAGCAAGCAACTGCTGCTAAATTAGCACAGTGACTGTGAACGTTGTGTGACGCTTATTGTGAACTTTGTGTGGCACTGACTGTGGAGTTTGGAGGTATGTTTAGGATTTCTGACACCGATTGTGAACTTTGTGTGAGACTGACTGAGTACTTTGCAGGGCTTATTTTGTGATACTTTTGTGATTGATCTTTGAAGGGCTCAGTCTATTTAGGATTTGTAACACTGATTCAGATTGTGGACTTTGTGTGACACTGACTGTGGTCTATGAAGGGCTTATTTTGTGATACTGATTGTGTGCCCTGTACAGGATTTTTGCATGGTAAGCAATGTGTTTTATGTTTGTCGGAATTACATGCATCACATTCACTACAGTTTTGGTGAATATTTGTATTTTGTGGAGGAAAATGGTTCAGTTTGAAACGATTCAAATCAATGCCCAGATGGCTCCAGGATGCACCAAATGACCTCCTTTTTTAAAGGGGGACACCACCCTCCCTTAACCCACCACACCAAACGCCCTCGGCGTTTGCTGTGGTTGCCTTCGGCAATCAAAAAAAATCATTACATCTCTCAATGATCAGGGTTGGCATCTCTGCAACTTTCTTGTTGCTAACGATGGCATCGCCGTGAAAATCGCCTGGTGTGTCCACTCAATCGCCGCCGATTTCATCGCCCGATGCCATCGCACAGATCAAAACGTTTTGATATTATCGCCCGATGCCATCGGCCGATGCCATCGCCCGATGCCATCGCCCGATGCAATCGCCTGGTGTGTCCGCGACCGGCGATAACATCGCCCGATTGTACAATTCATCAGCCAATCAGAGTTCATCAGCCAATCGCACTGCGCGCGCAAGAATCGGGCAATGCCATCGCCCGATGCAATCGCCTGGTGTGTCCGGCCCTTAAGAGAGACAACCCCCTCCCCCTAAGCGTGATTGTCCATCTGCCAGATTATATCTGATTGTTGGAATTGTTCCAAGTATGCTTGAATGTCCTTCACCATGTTTATTGCTATCATGTTTATGCTATCATGTTTATGCTATCATGTTTATTGCTACCATGTTTATTGCTGTCATTAATCAGTAAAGATATGTTAGCTGGGGCATCCGCGTCGAGTACAATGATGTTCGTCTATTACAGGCTTTATATATGCAGGTCAAGGAAAACCTAGAAAGTCTTGGAATGTTAAAATTCCATTTTCCAGGTTTAGATAGTTCTGTAAAACAGGCCATTGCTGTTTTGTCGTAGTAAGCCCTTGAATTCGATCCCGCGTTTTGTCTTCCCTTTGAGGCAACAGAGTTTGTTTCGTGCAAGAGTTCGTTCACTAGTCCTTGATATGATACGATATATACTATTATTACGATGATACGACCATATTATGATACGAAGTGCAAAGATTGTATCCGGCTTAAATTTCTCCGTCGTGAAAATTAAACCTTTTAATTCCTAGAAAACAGACAAATTCTCAATATTCTATAGCAACAAACTCTGCCGTAGGAGTGGGAGGTACGTTGAGCTACTGATTGCGGAACACTCGCTGTGGTGGTCACCGGCTGATGATAAGGTTTGACTATCAACCATGGTCTAATGTCTTCTTGTCGGTTATTTTCTGTGTTTTGTTGTCGTATTCCTTTGTCCAGCAAACGGGATTGCTTCGGACATCGTACCGAGTTTGTACGGTTGCGTGAGAGCGGTTCACTGATCTCTATAATATATCATTATTATATANTCGTCAGCGTCTGCAGCTTCTCCTTCGGCGCGGCGACGACACCGGTCGTCGTCGGTACCGTGGCGACGCGCTTCATGTAGACGTTGTGCGTCACCACGTGCTCGCGGTCGTAACTGATCATTTTCTTGACGGTGGCGCTGGCGTAGCCCTCTACGGACGGAGGTCTGAGAACACCTACGTGGCAAGCACATGGAGACGTGTAAGAGAAATGGAGAGGGAGAGAAAGAAGAGAGAGAGAGAGCGCACACGAGAGAAAATTGGAGAGAGAGAGAGAGAGAGAGCGCGCGAGCGAGAGAATTGGAGAGAGAGGAGGGTGAGATGGAGAGAGAGAGAGAGAAAATTGAGAGACAGAAAGAGGAGGGAGAGAGCGAGAGGAGAGAGAGATAGAGTCTCGGAAATTCTGAGAGCTGTCGGTTTTTCATCGGATCAGGAAGTAGATTCATTTCATCAGAAGTATCATAATACATTGGTCTCCGTTTTATCGGGCCTCCGATATACGGACGCATCGTATAAACGACATTTGCCATTGAAAAACATTCTTAACGCACGCTGTGTTCGCCGCTTAATCGGGACCACTGCCCAACTGGATATTTTCATGGTTCCCGACCTATTCCGATAAAGCGGGAGCCAGTGTAAAGAATATGTAATCATATATCGTATACAATGATAGTCCTTATTTCCTGCCATATGATAGTCCTGCCATACTAATGCAGATGACGAGATTTCACGGATGATTATAATAAATTACATGGATGTGATTCATGGCCGACAGAATAGCGATTAGGATTTCGACATTTGACGGTTGGATTTCATGATGTCCTAGGGGTGTCTGGGTCATTGCAATCTGTCTATTCGCACAGACAGTGTAGGTTCTTGCTGTTTCTTGTTTAGTTGAGCTTGTTTCTCTGACGCTTGTTGTATGTTGTCTGTGCTAAATATTGATGTATGTAAATATCGTAACACGTTACACAGCAGTCTATACCCGCTTAGTCGACTTCGGGTATTCCAACTCAGCTTACGTGTAGTTCTAGCACACAACATATTCAGGTGTTATAGGATCTCATCTAAGAAACGCGAAAACAATCGTCATCATAATACGCCAACATGTGCTTGTGTTTAATACAAGTTCGTGATCGATTCACGTGACCATCACTGCGTGTGATAGAACTTTACGAAACCAAGAGCTTGTAATACTTTTTAAGAGCTTGTAAACAATCTTAACGAAACTTTTCAATGGCAGCTTTTCACGTCATCAGTATCTGTCATACATTTGAAACGTACGGCTATCTAGAAGCAGCATTATTATAAAAAAAAAACAAGCTGCGCGACCATTGCTATGAAAAGTGGTGTTTGTTTTCAGTCGCGGAATAAGATACACATTGCAATTAACCATCTATTTTCAAGGAAAATCATAAACGAATATTGAGTCGTTACCACTCGCATAAAGTGCGAACGGGAGCGGTCCATTTCCAGATTTCCACGGGGAAATAGGCTGTCCGCACACACACCGGCCCAAAACGCACACACACACACCAACACACACACCACAACACAACACACACCAACACCACACACACACACACACCAGCACACACACACAACACACACACACCAACACCCAACACAACACACACACACCAACAAACACAACACAACACACACACAACCAACACACACACACACACACGTATGATATATATATATAATATATATTATATATAATAACGGCAACAGTAGAGAAACTTAGGGGAGACCGGCGACAATTGCTAACACGGCGGCAAATGTAGACGAGCAGGCCCTCATTCTAGTAGAACTGTGCTATATGATCGCCTCTTCACAGCGCCATGCACATTCATTGACCGCCATGCTGTCCTGAGGGTTAGGCAGTTTTACGCACCAGAGGAACATTTGCAGCCAAAAACATCGTTTTTTTGGCAGCGTAAGTAAAATCTTTCGAATTAACCTTAATCGTTTGTTTTTTCTGGACAAATAGTACTTGAGCTTCGACTGTCATTTTGGTATATAATTAAGATTAGGTATTGGCTGTATTGGTAAAAGTTTTATTGACGAATACTCAATGCTTAGATACAAAAACAGCCCCAAATTTTGGGCCGTCTCCTCGGGGCAAAATGTAAGCACGTGTTACAATGCCCTCTTGGCATGCTATGAAGTATGTATTTTACAAAATGTGTTTTGTTTATAGCGCTAAAAGTAGACCTATCATAGCTCAGACATGGACTACATAACTTTGAATTAATCGGCTTCTGTTAAATATGCTTTTGTATGTAAATGTAATGATGATGAAATATGTTAATTGAGTCAGCATTCGTCATGTTTTTATTAAAATAATTCTTTTTTTTTATTGTGGTTTTCTATAATTCTGCTTTAAATTGTGAAAATTCTGTTTAACGTGTCACTTTTATACAAAATACAAATCTTTCTGAGGCGATATGATTGTTGGTACAATTGTATGTGTTAAAAATTGCCCATTGGCTGTGTACAATTGCCCGTGTTGTGGGGCCAATTCTAACACTTGACTTCCAGGTTTTGAAATCGATAATGGCTTCAAATAATCTGTTTTACTTAACCCAATCTATCTCTATTTGCAGCAGATTAATGGCTCTATAATTTCATTTACTTGAAGTAGTATTTATACTTAATAAAGTTGTTTGTCGATTTGGAAAAAAGTGTTACAATTGTCCCCGGACTCCCCTACTCTTAATTTTTACTTCTAATATATATTCCAATGATAATTAAAATAGTTTAATCCCGCGTCCCGTATATCACCGCAGCTTCCCTCCACCATACTACGTGATTAATTTTGATGCAATTACTACGTGATTGCAAATTCTTTCTGTGTGAGCGATGTTATCTTGGCGACTACAATCGTAATTTCCAAGTGATTCTTCTGATATGCACCATTCGAATATACAGTGTGCATCGTCCAGACTCTTTGACACTCCTTACGCGGTTTGAATGTGAAACTTTACGCGATGTAAAGGTGAACTTTGCCGTGGTTTCTTCATGAGTGTCTAGTTCTAAGCAGCATACAGCGAAGTTTCCCATTTAAAAAGTGCGTGATAGCAAGCAGTCCGGTATGTTTTCGGCTCCAGTATTAGAAATGACTTTCTTGTAATTTCAAGCTGGCATAGGAGTTGGCGGGTGAACAAGGTAAGGTGGTACAACAATGCATTTAGTTTTCTGCAAATTTTAAACTTCAGTTGCATTGCAAATAGAAGCGAGTGGCGCTACAGCACTGGCGTGACCTTGTAGCATAGAACTAGAATAAAAGTTCTATGCTTAGTCACGTCTTCAATCATATCTGTCTTTTTGGGCATTCAAAAGTGCAGACGACATAGTGCAATAATAATTTCTCCAGAGCCAACCGTTTGTCGTTTCTTCAACTGTTACATTATTGAGGTTACAAATCTGTACACTGTCTATATACGCACACAACACCAGCGAAACATGGTGATATCTAGTGCGCCAGGTTGTATTACACGGACGCACTCGGACTACACTGCACTGAACTTGCCTATCGTATATGGCCATTTTCTTGGGGCTGCGGGTGATGTCACGAACATAGAATCTATGGTCTCTCTCTCTATCTTTCTCTCTCTCTCTTCTCGTCTCTCTCTCCCTCTCTCTCCTCTCTCTCTTTCTTTCGCTTTCTCTTTCTCTTTCTCTTTTCGTTCTCTCTCTTTCTCTATCTTCTCTATCTCCTCTCTCTCTTTCGCGCGCGACGCTTCTCTTCGGTCTCCGTTCTGTCTCTCTTTCTCCTGCGTCTCGCTCATTTACCCTCTATCTCGCCTCTTCCCCCTCTGTCTCCTCTCTCTCTCTCTCTCGCTCTCCCCCCTCTCTCTCTTTTCTTCTCTCTCTCTCTCTCTCTCTCTCTTTTCTCTCTCTCTCTCTCTCTCTCTCTTATCTTTATCTATCTATATCTCTCCTCTCTCCGCGCGCGGCGTCTTGTCTCTCTTCCTCTGTCTCGTGTTCTGCTCTGTTCTCTGATCTCTGTCTCTTTTCTCTGCGTCTCGCTCATATATATTATATATTCACTTAGCTATTACCCGTCCTTCCAGAGGGTTTGTAGTCGAAGGTCCTGATTTGAGGATGGCGGCTTTAACCAGTTTTATGCTCTACTTTCAGTTAGATGTTTTACAGTAACGAAAATACTGATGTTAGCATCGAGTCATCATATAATATTGTACCTTAAAATACTCAACTTTTACGAAAAAACATGACAATGGGTGTGATGTTTATAAGTACAATTTCACTTTTTTAGATATTAATTTTTGAAAATATCATTCTGGTCTAGAAGCGTATAAAGTCAATTCTTATAAAAAAAAATGCTTGAGTGTTTTGAAGCATCTATTTCTTGAAAAGTCAGTGGACGCGGCCGGGCAGCGATTTACGCCCGCTTGTCAATATTGCACACCGACGCGCGCACCATCGACAACACCACGCGCGCACACACGCTTCACAGGCACACGGGCCGCGCACAACATACACGCCACCACGCACACGCCACGGCGCACGCACACTACATACATACTTACGCGCACGCTCACACGCCACGCACACGCGAACAACACAGTACACATACACACACTGAAGCAGTCTCTCGTTCGGGTTTGTCTTAATTTTACGCTTCACAGCTGTGGCGCCAGTGTATTGGCTGCTTTAGCACCGCAAGCGAATGGCTGTGGTGTGTGATGTGTGTGCGCGTGCCGGCATGTGGTGCGTGCGTTCGTGCGTGCTGTGCGCTTAGTGTGGGTTGCTATGGGTGAAGGCTCACTTAATTAACGTTTATTATTTACTCTAATCTAATTTAGTATAGTATATTATCATTAAACCGCGTGGAGACAAACAATTAATCGATTTAACAATAGTATTACCAATGGTGGTGGATTTAAGTGTTGTGATAATGTATGAGTATCAGTGTGCCGTAGCGTGTGTTGTTCTTAGACAATCGAAACGGGTCAAATTGCAGAAGCCATTGGGCGGGTACGCGCAGGCACGGTTACCCTTCTCGTTAGTCAAATGTTTGCACGCCGCGCGCACGCACGCACACACCGTATTTACACACATCTACGGGCATGCGCACGGCACAAATCAGCACCGCACCACGCACACTCATACACTTTACATTACCACACAGAGTAGCGCGCACACATAGTACACGCACGCACGCCCGCGCGCGCACACACACACACACACCACATGACAATGTAGCCGTGCTCTCGTTGGGGTTTCTCTTAAAGCTTATCGCCTCAACTGCCTGTGCGCGGCCAGAGAGCTGAAGTGCCTTGGTTGTTATACACGCAGCCGCAATGGCTGGTTGGCTGTGTGGCGTGTGTGAGCATGGGATTTGCGCGATCTTAAACATGTAGGGTGCGGGTTTCGATAGATGCCGAAGTTTCGTTCGGCGCACATACTTTTTATGCAAAAGTTGCTGGCGTCAAAGTGACTCTTATCCGCCGTCGAAATCGCGTTTCTAACGCTACGCGACTGTATTCGACGTTCGAAGCGTGCCACAGCTTGATTCGCGTGAGAATACGTGCACGTTCGGAGGATATCACGGCGAAACGACACTTCGGCTCTTTCTACTATTATATAGTAGATGCCCAATCTAGCCATTTCTAGCCATTTTCTAGGCTCTCCATTCTGCCTGACCTCGCGTCCGCTGTGTGCGTATAGACACACTCTATAAATTCTCGCTTTCAGAATCGGACAGTTCATGTGCGGGGCGAACAAAGCTGTGCCCTCCAGACAATACAGCTGTGGGCGGCTCTAG
>NW_014577362.1:313237-316717 GCF_000485595.1 Priapulus caudatus
ATACTACGTGATTAATTTTGATGCAATTACTACGTGATTGCAAATTCTTTCTGTGTGAGCGATGTTATCTTGGCGACTACAATCGTAAAATTTCCAAGTGATTCTTCTGAATATGACCATTCGAATCATACAGTGCATCGTCCAGATTTCTGACACTCTTACGCGGTTTGAATGTGAAACTTTACGCGGTGTAAAGGTGAAACTTTGCCGTGGTTTCTTCATGAGTGTCTAGTTCTAAGCAGTGGCGTAGCTAGGATTTTTCCAGCGAGGTGGGGCACAGGGGGGCCTTACATTTTCGTGGGGGGGGGCACAATATATAACTTTTCTTTGTATTATACTGTTCTAACGGCATTGTTTTTAATTCAAATTTTCTGCAAATTTTAAACTTCAGTTGCATTGCAAATAGAAGCGGTGGCGCTACAGCACTGGCGTGACCTTGTAGCATAGAACTAGAATAGAAGTTCTATGCCTTGTACACGTCCTTCAATCATATCTTGTCTTTTTGGGCCATTCAAAAAGTGAGACCGACATAGTGCAATAATAATTTCTCCCAGCAACCGTTTCGTTTTTCAACTGTATACATTATATGAGTTTACAATCTGTACACTGTACTATATACGCACACAACACGCACGAACACATGGTGATATCTAGCCGACCAGGCTGTACTACACTAGACTAACGTCGACTACACACTGACTTTCCTATCGGTATATGGAAGGTATATGGAAGGTATATCGGTATATGGCCATTTCTTGGAGCTGGGTGATGTCACGAACATAGAAATCTATGTCTCTCTCTCTCTCTCTCTCTCTCTCTCTCTCTCTCTCTCTCTTTCTCTTTCTCTCTCTCTCTCTCTCTCTCTCTCTCTCTCGCGCGCGCGCGCTCTCTCTCTGTCTCTGTCTCTGTCTCTCTTTCTCTGCGTCTCGCTCTATCTTACACTCTATCTCGCTCTATCTCTCTCGCGCGCGCGCTCGCGCTCTCCCCCTCTCTGTCTCTCTCTCTCGCGCGCTCTCCCCCCCCCCTCTCTCTCTCTCTCTCTCTCNGAACGTGGTGAATATTCGGGACAGTGGCTAGCTTCCAAAAAGCTCCAGTGGCTGAAATGCACTCGAATATTCTCATTAATTAAACAGGTGTCGTACATTCGTTGCTGTGCAAAGATTAGTTTCGCTGTATCGTCAGAGGTGTGTATGTGTGAGCCATAGGCTGAGCTGGGTATGAGCGAGGCCCATACTCGTAAATCGAATAGGCAGAATAAAAAGTTGAACATATTTAGAGCTTCCCGTATGGTAGTTAGGCGTTTATTAGATTTTAGTGCCGCAACGACGGCTAAAAAATTAGAAATTGCATATTTACAATCGCCTCGAATGATTTAGATTGGTTTCACGCGGAAAACGCATAAAGGGTACTCTATAAATAACATCACAACGTGATCAGTACAAAATATTGCGATATTATGATGCTAGATTTAGAAATGTCTAACCGACCATGGAATGCTAGTATGTCTGTCTAGATATATCCGTCTAGCTGTCTCTGTCTGTACATCTCTGTTTATATCATACATCTATACTCCTTTGACAGCATCTGCAGCGAAACTTGCGTATATGCCGGCGCGAAATAAATGTTTACACTTATAATATATTAACGATATTTTCTTTTTGTGATCTTGCGATGAACACGTGTAATAGCCATGTCTTTGTGCCATAGTCTACGCATTTACGCAGAATGTCTATATTTTCTATATTATATTTTATACATGTCTATATACGCAATTAATGACCACGCGTGATTCTGTCTAATAAAGATTTTCTGAACTCAAAACTGTTTATTTTTTGCGGGTTTTATTTTTGCGGATACGAAGCGACGTTATCAATAATTTCTTGCCGTTATAATACACACGCAGCTAATCATATACAGCTACGCCACTGCTGCCACTACGTCTACTACTACTGCTGGTGCTGCTGCTCTACGTACTGTGGCTGCTCAATGTAGTGCTACTACTAGCTGCTGGCCACTAGTGCTGTACTACTGCTGCTACTCGCTACTACAGTACTGACTTATTAGCTTACTATTACTACTACTACTACTACTGCTACTGACTACTACTAACTACTAATACTATTGCTACTTGCGTCACTACTTACTACTACTACTACACTACCACTACTACTGCTGCGTTCCATGTTGACCAACAAGTATAGTCATTCCATTGCCTTGTGGAATCAGCAGGCCAATGTCGTCGGTTATAATTATATATGTACAAATAACGACAAAAATGATAACAATTTATCGGTCGTACGATCAGTTCCGCAACACATACGTTGTGCAGTCACTTTCCCATCTTTCGCTCCCCCTTCTCTCTCCTTCTTCCTTTCCCTATCCTGTCCCTTTTGCTCTCTCTCTCTCACACACTCTCTCTCTATCTCTGTCACTCTCTCTCTCTCTCTGTCGCGTCTCTCTCCGCTTCTCTTCTCTCTTCCTCTCTCTCTCTCTCTCTCTCTCTCTTTCTCTCTCTCTCCCTCTTCGCCCTTTCTCTCTCTCCCTCTCCCTCCCTTTTCTCTCCCTCTCCCCCCTCTCTCTCTTTCTCTACCCTTCCCCCTCTCTCCCTCTCTCGCTCTACCCCTCCCTCTCTTTCCCCCCTGTCTCTCTAACTGCCTGCTCGCGCCCCCCCTTCAGTCGTGTGTTGGTCTGTCGGTAGCACGCTGGTCACAGCAATGCCGTCGTCATGCCATGTCTCTTTCATTTGCTGCGCCGTGGAACCGCCGCGCCGTACTCCGCGCATACATCGCCTCACCATCTGTCAGCGAGCGTTCTGGCGAGCCTTCTCCTTGCTTCTACGCGGCGACGATGACCGGTCGTCCCCGGTCCGCGGAGCGGTACCGTGCCGCCACGGCTTCTACTGTAAGGGAGGCGTTGTCGTCACCCGGTTGGCTCGCCGGTCGTAAGCATCACTCTTTCCCTTCATGTCCGAGACCCCCGCGGTTGGACCACGCGATGTCGTAAGGCCTTCGGACGATGGTAGGTTATGAGAACACCGTACGTCGGCCATAGCACATCTGGAGGACGCTGTAAGAGAAATAGAGCAGTAGGGATTGACAGAGATGCGACTCAGAGGCGAGAGAAAGGACGCAAAGAGGGGAGAGAGACGCGCCCCGACCCGGAGAAAATTGGAGACGAGGTTTCGGGACCGCGCGCCAGCACTGGAGAACAATTGGAAGAGGGAGAGACTGAGCGCGCGGCGATCGTGTGTTCGCAAGATTTTTTACAACAAGCATTTCAGCAAACCAAGCCGACGTTGTATGCTAGTACTTACTTTCCGCTGTTGAGACATACTGTTATATATTATAGCGTGTTTGGCGAAACTGCTGCTTGGAGCAGGCTTTCGCGACGACACAATACTGCGCCACTAACGATGCCATTAATTACATTAATGATGTCATTAGCGCCCTGGTAATTAATCCGATTCGAACCCAGCACCTG
>NW_014577363.1:0-5618 GCF_000485595.1 Priapulus caudatus
CTTAGTACCGAAGTCGTGTGTGTGTGTGTGTGTGTGTGTGTGTGTGTGTGTGTGTGTGTGCGTGCGTGCGTGCGTGCGTGCGTGCGTACATGCGCGCGTGCGCACATACGTGTGTGCGTGTGTGTGCGTGTGTGTGTGTGCGTGCGCGTGCGTGCGTGCGTGCGTGCGTGCGTGCGTGCGTGTGGTATATATGTGTGGGGGGTTGTGTGCGCGTGTGTGCGTGTGTGTTTATGTGTGTGTATGTGTGTGGGGGTTGTGTGCTCGTGCGTGCGTGCGCGTGTGTGTGTATATGTATGTGTGGGTATGTGTGTATGTGGGGGGAGGGGAATTGTGTGCGCGTGTGTGTGTATGTGGGGGGGGTTGGAGTGCGCGTGCGTGCGTGCGCAAGTGCGTAGTGTGATGGTCGTGTGTGTATATGTATGTGGGGGGGAATTGTGTGCGTGTGCGTGCGTGCGTGTGTGTGTGAGTGTATCGTGGGGGGGATGTGTGTGCGCGTGTGTGTGTATGTGTGTGTGGGGTGGGTGGAGGGCGGGGCTGGTTACGCGTGCGTGCGTGTGAATTAACGATCGGAATATCACGTTTCCTGTAGATTTCTGACGGGCGAACAGAAAGCAGCGAAATCGGAATACCGCCGACGGTGCAGAATCAGCAGGCAAAATGTGTCCTTTCATTCGCGAGCGCCGCGCGTAACGTGACTGCACGCTGCGCCCATCAATCGCGGTGGAAAAGTCTACAATAAATATTTTCACTTCTCGCATTCTGAGGCATCGCGTAATATATATACTTAGTGTTGTGTGTGTGTCGTGTTTCATATAGATGATCATTATTTAATTATGAATTTAATGAATCAACAGCTACAGGCTGCTATCACAAATATACGGAAAGCAGCTTCACAGTCTCACTTCGACTTTAAATGCTATAAGCTATTCAGGCCGAGATAAGCATATTATTATGGTAACATAGAACAATCTTCTCGCTGGGCAAACTCATCCGTAAAGACTGAATGTTGTAAAGAACGGACGGTTTGGGAGCAGCAGCTAGGACTACGTAGCGCATGATATAATGGAAAGGCGGCGGGAACGTCAATTACAACCGATCAGCACAGGTGGCAGCCAGCGTATCAGGTGGCTAGATTTAGTTAGCATCGCAATGCGGTCCGTGTTCCATACTGTGTTGTGAAATTAAAGCGCGAGGTGCGTGCGGGTGTATAAAAAGGTTTTCACAAATTTTTTACGCACATTACATTGGAATCCTCCTAGATACCGGAAGTCATGATGTGAATGTGCGATGATGTGGGTGTGTGTGTGTGTGACTGTTGGTGTGTGTGTAGTGCTGTGTGTGTGTTTCGTGTGTGTGTGTGTGTGTGTGTGTGTGTGTGTGATGTGTGTGTGTGCGTGGCGTGCGGTGCGTGGCGGTGCAATCGAGCATGCACTGGCCGGGGGATTTGTAGTGGCGCTGTGACGTGGCGGTATAATGTGGTGTGTGTGGGGGGGGGGGATTTGTGTGGGCGCGTGCGATGCGGGTATGCTGTTGTGGCGGGACAGGGGTATGTGTGGTGTGGGGANGAGTAAATGTAACTGCCACCGTGTTTAGTCTGTAACTTTTCAGAGAGTAAATGTAACTGCCACCATGATTAGTCTGTAACTTTTCAGAGAGTAAATGTAACTGCCACCATGATTAGTCTGTAACTTTTCAGAGAGTAAATGTAACTGCCACCATGATGCTAGATGATGGCGATATTTGCTCGTAATAACTGACGACATAACTAGATAACACCGACGGACTGACTATTTAGCTCACTCTAATTACTGCTATGTAAATTCATATATAAATTACAACCATATCATTCTCAAATGTAATCAATGATAGAGTGTTGATGTTCTTCTTCTATTTGAATATCCATTTATGATAACGAATTCAAGAAAAAATATTTGAATATTCAAATTTGAGATTATTTACCTCCGATATTTATATTATAGTGATTTATAGTGATTTATATTAGTGATATATAGGAGATTTTTGTTAAGTAATCTTGAGATGCTTTAATGATTATAAATTATGTGTAGTTGACATTTACGATTATAGCTATGTAAATGCGTATAAGTTTGTGTAATTAAGAATAAAACCATAAAATCAAAAATAATCACAAAGTAATACCTTACATAATAATGTACGATTGGTTTAATTTTTACATCGCAGTTTTTCACGGAACCTTTACAAGAAATTCCTTCACTGCTGCATAATACATATTATAAACATAATACATATGAGACTATGGCAAATGACAAACTATATGAAGTATAATTTTACATTTCACAAAAAAACGTTAACATATTATACAGGCAAGACGTTTTATAGCACCTTCTACAACAACATGCACGGGTACACACCATTCACTATTTTCACTATTTCATCTGACGGCGCTAACATCCCGTTAGCGAAGTGTACTTTGGCACGGTAGATTTTCTACAGCCGCTATGAGGCACAATCGCGCCTGTTTAATACCGTTTACTTGTTATTAATCACACTAAAATTATATACTACACAAATACAATACGACGACCCTGGCATATCCTAGCCGGATCAATATACACTGTATAGGAAAATTTACAACTATGGTAACTAGAGCTCCTTCCCGCCATAACACGCCAATCTTTTCGCGTGAAATAAAAACACGACATCGTCTCACAGCGGCGGGATGTGATTTAGTAAAACAAACAGAGTAATTGAAGCCATCGCCTGCGGTACGCTCGCGTATTTTAGTTGTACGGGACGCCATGCGGAGGTCCATGTTTAATATTATACATGAGAAGCGAAATTCCACCAACTCTTTTTTTTTTATGAAAGACCGTTACGCGGTCGTTGTGGTCGACGTCACGTGCCCGGTGTGGTCGACGTCACGTGACCGGTGTGGTCGACGCCTGCTGTCATCTCAAAGAACGCCGCAGACCGATCAGCATTCTGGTTCCTTTCTTCTTCATTTGCGATTTAATTATCTTGGAAGATCTCTCTTCCTCTCTCTGTCTCTCTCTCTCTCTCTCTCTCTCTCTCTTACTCTGACACATACACAAACACACTCTCTCTCTACAGATTTCCATCAAGCAATTCAATAACTTACTGATACTAAGCAGATATCGATTATCAACTATAATGTACATTATAGATGCTATGATAACGAGCGCGAGGAAGTCTTCACGCTTATTCACGGAACATGTTCATGTGATTCATTGCAGCAAGATGGTACGTTACGTTTACAAACACAGCAATTCTTAAGCAAAAACAAACAACTCCTAACTAACTGCACTAACTGTATACATCATAGCAACATACTGTTCATCACAGCAACATTCTCGTTACGCTTGCTGGCAGGTCGTCGGAATATTTATGTAAACTATTAGGATATATACACCATGAATATGCTCATGACAGACACTTCATGGTTAGTTCGTGTGCCTTAGAGAACCAGGACTATTTTGCGGTCGTCAACACCCTAACCATGTTAAATCTAACCAAGAGTCCATAACAGACAATTTTCTATTATGGACTATTGATCTAACCGAGGATTTTTTTTTATAAATCTAGCCCACAATCCAAATCCTATCCCTAAACATAAACTTAATTTCTCGCGTCGGGCAGGTGCTCCGAGGCACACGAAACAAAATAACACGATATAGTCAACAGATGTCCATATGTGCCGTCGGGACGTATAGACACGTAAGACGGCCCAGTTTACAAACTGTCGTTGTTCCTAGCGGCAGCAGACGACCCCCCCCCCCCCTCCCACCCCCGGTAGCCGCACGGACCCTTCTGAAATGCATCCGCGGGAGTACGCGCCCGCGAGATCTACCGACAGATTTTTCACGCGGCTAAACTTAGCCGTGAGCACAACTCAGCGCATCGCCACCAATGCCGATTCCAACAGCCGCGCGTGTCTCTTGGCGATTGCGTTAAGCGTGTTGCGCTAACCAAGTCTTCACGGGATCCATTGCTCGTACCCGGTCGACTGCTTAAATCTATAATAGAGCGAATCTTGACAGAGCAACGTTACAGCCTATATATCGTGTTTACTGGTCATACTATATATACGTGATTTTACAAACGCTCTTGTTACTCGTCATTTCTTTGTCTCTCCCTTACTTCGCGTCCCTTTCTCGAATCTCTCGCTCTATCTCTCCCCTTCTCTATCTCTATCTCCCTCTCGCTCGCTCGCTCGACCTCTTTCTCCCCCCTTTGCCTTCTCTCTCACTGACTATCGTCCTCTCTTATGTTCACGATTAATCATCAGTGTGGGCCGCTAACAGACGATCACGTTCGGCGTCCGGTAAGCCTTCATTTAGCAGCCGATGCGACCATGTAAATATTTATCGGCCGTAATTAATGATTGGTTGGTGTCACCCGTCTAAACTAGAGGCTGGGAGATGTACTCCGCGCCGAATATTCCGCTGATTATTACGGAATACAGCTGGCTGGAATGTCGATCTGGCAGGATTACTAAAGAACCATCTTAAAATGGCGGATATCCGCCGCGAGATTATGTCGCCATGGCAACGGCCCAATGTGAAAACACGCCGACTTCGGGGTGGCTAAGTCATTATATGACAGAATTTGCGGCGCGAGCTGGGATTAGTGCGATATTAGAGAGAAATTAGCATGCATATACGGAAGATGCAGAGATGCGACGAGAGGAGGGTAGCACGTGCATGTAACATATCTGGTATGCATGCATCGCAGATTAGGCCTACTGCTCACAAGATGAACTACGTTAGTCTATCTACGTCTGAAAGAATGGGAATATACATGCAATGATAATTAGTGACGCGTGCTGTAATAATACCAGCATTGTTTAGCTCATCATGAATCGATGTTCATATTCGCCAATCGATTTCATTTGCCATGACTCATTGCAGTTTGACTGATTGACTGATTATATTATCAACTCAAGACGACGCACAATTTTCTAAGGCCACGAGCGTGGTTGTGACCGCATCCATTGGTATTCACCGGTTTCCTATATGAATATAGGTAAACGAGATCTTGCTACCCTATAGATGGAAGTTTTCCAGGAGTGGTTTCGCACGCAGACGCTTTATAAACTTTGGCAGGAAACGCTCATCAATCTCCTAGCTCCCAGTCACCTCGACTCCGGGCAGAGTGGGTCGAGCCAAAAATAAGCCCTTCTACAAAAATGGCATTTGTCCGGGGTAAAGACACACGCAGCTGTTATTTTTTTTCTGTAAAAACGTATCGGGGCCGTGGATCGGCAGCCGTAGGGTGGGGTGGGACTGGATGCAGGGGCAATGCATTAGGGACCGAAACTGACATTTTGTCTAACTGGAAACAGAAAACAGAAGTTTAAAAGATACGCCCGTTATCAATCATTCGCTTGGCAAGTTATAGGGGTGAGAATCGCGATACTGAGAACCGAGGAGGCTGCTAGGGGGAGAGGGCTAGGGGGAGAGGGCTAGGGGGAGAGGGCTAGGGGGAGAGGGCTAGGGGGAGAGGGCTAGGAGGGAGAGGGCTAGGGGGAGAGGGCTAGGGGAAGAGGGCTAGGGGGAGAGGGCTAGGGAGAGAGCTAGGGAGAGAGGGCTAGGGAGAGAGCTAGGGAGAGAGGGCTAGGG
>NW_014577363.1:5628-7478 GCF_000485595.1 Priapulus caudatus
TCTGAAATGCATCCGCGGGATTACGCGCCCGCGAGATCTACCGACAGATTTTTCATGCGGCTAAACTTAGCCGTGAACACAACTCAGCGCATCGCCACGAATGCCGATTCCAACAGCCGCGCGTGTCTCTTGGCGATTGCGTTAAGCGTGTTGCGCGCTAACCAAGTCTTCACGGGATCCATTGCTCGTACCCGGTCGACTGCTTAAATCTATAATAGAGCGAATCTTGACAGAGCAACGTCACAGCCTATCGTGTTTACTGGTCATACTATATATACGTGATTTTACAAACGCTCTTGTTACTCGTCATTTCTTTGTCTCTCCCTTACTTCGCGTCCCTTTCTCGAATCTCTCGCTCTATCTCTCCCCTTCTCTATCTCTATCTCCCTCTCGCTCGCTCGCTCGACCTCTTTCTCCCCCCTTTGCCTTCTCTCTCACTGACTATCGTCCTCTCTTATGTTCACTTCTTTAGTAATCCTGCCAGATCGACATTCCAGCCAGCTGTATTCCGTAATAACAAGAGTAGATAAATAACTATTTATTTATCTACTCTTGGTAATAATCAGCGGAATATTCGGCGCGGAGTACATCTCCCAGCCTCTAGTTTAGACGAGTGACACCAACCAATCATTAATTACGGCCGATAAATATTTACATGGTCGCATCGGCAGCTAAACGAAGGCTTACCGGACGCCGAACGTGATCGTCTGTTAGCGGCACACATTCATGATTAATCGCATCTTAAAATGGCGGATATCCGCCGCGAGATTATGTCGCCATGGCAACGGCCCAATGTGAAAACACGCCGACTTCGGGGTGGCTAAGTCATTATATGACAGAATTTGCGGCGCGAGCTGGGATTAGTGCGATATTAGAGAGAAATTAGCATGCATATACGGAAGATGCAGAGATGCGACGAGAGGAGGGTAGCACGTGCATGTAACATATCTGGTATGCATGCATCGCAGATTAGGCCTACTGCTCACAAGATGAACTACGTTAGTCTATCTACGTCTGAAAGAATGGGAATATACATGCAATGATAATTAGTGATGCGTGCTGTAATAATACCAGCATTGTTTAGCTCATCATGAATCGATGTTCATATTCGCCAATCGATTTCATTTGCCATGACTCATTGCAGTTTGACTGATTGACTGATTATATTATCAACTCAAGACGACGCACAATTTTCTAAGGCGACGAGCGTGGTTGTGACCGCATCCATTGGTATTCACCGGTTTCCTATATGAATGTAGGTAAACGAGATCTTGCTACCCTATAGATGGAAGTTTTCCAGGAGTGGTTCCGCACGCAGACGCTTTACAAACTTTGGCAGGAAACGCTCATCAATCTCCTAGCTCGATCCCAGTCTCCTTCACTCCGGGCAGAGTGGGTCGAGCCAAAAATAAGCCCTTCTACAAAAATGGCATTTGTCGGGGGTAAAGACACACGCAGCTGTTATTTTTTTTCTGTAAAAACGTATCGGGGCATGATCGGCAGCCGTAGGGTGGGGTGGGACTGGATGCAGGGGCAATGCAATAGGGACCGAAACTGACATTTTGTCTAACTGGAAACAGAAAACAGAAGTTTAAAAGATACGCCCGTTATCAATCATTCGCTTGGCAAGTTATAGGGGTGAGAATCGCGATACTGAGAACCGAGGAGGCTGCTAGGGGGAGAGGGCTAGGGGGAGAGGGGGAGAGGATGATGGCTAGGGGGAGAGGGGTAGGGGGTGAGGGCTAGGGGAAGGAACGTGGTCGCTATGTGGGGACTGCGAACGAAGGAGTAGAAGTGTGACAAGATGGGGAGACTGCGAGGGCTAGGGAGAGAGGGCTAGGGAGAGAGGG
>NW_014577363.1:7488-22519 GCF_000485595.1 Priapulus caudatus
CGTGTGTGTGCGTGTGTGTGTGCGCGTGTGTGTGTGGGGGGGGGGGGATAGTGGAAAATAATATTTCGGACGCGGCCCGTGTTATAACCACAACTATAAGCGCTTGTGGCAGTACAACGGCAAGCAGTCTCAGCCACTTCCCCGGCCTCACACGGGAGAAGGCAGCAGTTCGGACGGATGAGGACTGATCGGAGTTTTAAAAGGGGGATCGAATGAATTTCCCAGAAGAGGAACAAACCAGCGAGTGCCCGCGTGTGGTTTATCATCTGCGCATTCTTCTACTGACGCATATATACAGCGAGGCGGGCACTTGCGGTGAGTAGGGGGCCTATGCATTACAACGTAGCTTCTCCCATTACCTCCACAAACGTACGTCATCCTCGCGTAGAAAGCTCTGACGACAGAGAAACCGCAAAACATACGCTTGTGGCCAGCACCTGTACACTCCAACTATAGACTGCACCCCGTCACTTGGTCCTGCGGGATCGACGAGGCCGATACACGACGATTGACAGTCTGTCGGGTCGGATCCGTTGTCTTGGTCGTATCGCGTGTCATGCGCTAAGCGGGAAGGGTCCCTCAACAGTTTCCACCATCAAACTAGGAGACTGTGTGCAGAACAAGTAGCAGCAGTAGCAGCAGTAGCAGCAGCAGCAACACCAAAAAATAGCAGCAGCAGAAGGCATGGCAGCAACAAGAGCAGCAACAGCAGCAGCAATGGCAGCAGCAGCGGCAGCATCAAAAACAGCAGCAACAACAGCAGCAATGGCAGCAGCAGTGGCAGCAGCAGCGGCAGCAGCAACAACAGCAGCAACAGCAGCAGCAGCAGCAGCAATGGCAGCAGCAATGGCAGCAGCAACGGCAGCAGCAGCAGCAGCAGCAGCAATGGCAGCAGCAACAACAGCAGCAACAGCAGCAGCAATGGCAGCAGTAGCAACAACAGCAGCAATGGCAGCAACAACAGCAACAACAGCAGCAGCAGCAACAGCAGCAGCAGCAGCAGCAGCAGCAGCGGCAGCAGCAGCAGCAGCAACAACAACAGCAGCAATAATCTGCAATTACGGATTTCGAAAGAACCTCGCGTGCACGTCGGGAAACACGAGATTCTCTATTTAGGTTTAAACAGAACCTCCTACAACGAACAAGACAAGTGGCTTTGGCAGCTGTGCGCTGACCCACTGCGTCGGTGCGTTCACCCGGCGACGCTGGTGCCAGTCAACGAGATGCGCCGCGGTGATTTCAGGGTGACGGATGCTGGGATGCTGGGATGCTGGGATGCTGAGATGCTGGGATGCTGAGATGCTGGGATGCTGAGATGCTGGGATGATTGGATGCTGGGATGCTGGGATGCTGGGATGCTGGGATGATTGGATGCTGGGATGCTGGGATGCTGGGACGCTATGATGGCTTCATACGGATGACCTGGTTCCGACCGCCGGTGGTTTCGTTTTAACACATTTCCCTCTACTACGGCGTGGGCTATTTCGGGGCGGCCCGATGACAGCCCACATGGAGACGAGCTGGATATGCGACGCCAACGCCCTCTCCTGGTCGCGTCGAGAGTTTCATCACTACTATCACCATCAGCGCCACCGCTACCCACTACCTTTACGATATTATACTATAGAGCGATACACTCATACGCGGAGATGTTATACACGCATACGCCTACCCACCGTCCGCCCAGCTGTAGTGTTCGCGCCCCTTACTCGCTTCTCACTCCTTTTTTTCGCATTCCGCGCCTTTTCCTGGAACTCTAACAGTAACGTACGTTGCTCTCTGACTACTTGTATTGTACTTGTACTTGTACTTGTACTTGTACTTGTACTTGTACTTGTACTTGTACTACTGGTCTTGTACTGGTCTTGTACTGGACTACTTGCTCTCTGACTACTGGTCTCGCTGCTGCGTAGAACGCGTACTATAGCGGTGAGGCCACGCTTGATTCATCGTCCCTGCGTACACCGCTTGCACGCGCGCTGTAGGTCCCGCTCCTGACAGCACCGATGTATCACCGTGGCGCAGCCTCCCGCCGCACACGTGCCCCGCGCTCCCTCTACTCCTCCAGCCACGGCCAGCCCTAGCGGCTCACTCCCAACGATGTTGTTATGATACGCGATGCAGAGGAGAGGGAGGGGAGGGGAGGAAGAAAGAGAAGGGGCATTAGCACACAATAACCCGCCTCCGTCGCGCGCCTGCTGCTGTTGCTGCTACTACTGCTGCTGCTGCTGCTGCTGCTGCTGCTACTACTACTGCTGCTGCTACTACGGCGGCTGCTGCTGTTGCTGCTGCTGCTGCTACTACTACTGCTGCTGCTGTGACCGCCGTGATGAACGACAGGGATCCGTAACTGTTTGCGTATCGCGTTTCAGGAGAAATATTGTTGCAGGACAGCGGGGCGGGTGGTTTGTAGACAAGGAGGAGAATGCCCCCGTGTCGATGGCCGCTATAGCTGCTATTATCTCGCCTGTCACTGTCGCAGCATCCGCCCCTCCTCCCTCCCTACGCCACACGCATCTTCATTCTTCACAGCTCTCCTGCGAAGCATGGCGACTTCCTAGCACTTTCATTACCACTGTTTCAGTACTACTTTCATACAAGCAGTTTCATTACCACTGTTTCAGTTAGACTGACGCGGTAGGTCGTTGAGAATAAACGATTGTTGCTTTCAGACTCAGCAACTGCGGGGTTTGAGGGGAGGGGGTCTGTCTAAGTTTGAGTTGCGTCACCTCTTTAATATCTTAAATTGGTCTCAAATTCTAACAGGGCATCTGTACAAGCTCGTACTATATAGTCCTATATATATATATATATATATATATAATAGGTGGACCGTTTTTTGCGTATTCATATGGATTGATAATAGAGAATACCGCCGCACGCTTTCATGTACGGCGCCACCTGCGCCATACAGCGCAGCAACACAGTGACAGTTGCTTACACATTGACCGTAACCGGACACCGCGATGACCGGTCGGTCGGACCGCGAATCACTAAACAACTGCTGCTTACTGCTGCTGTGATAGCGTCAGAGATCGGACACCCCGCTCGCTCAGCAAACAGACTAAGATAGCAAGCTGTTGGGGACATACCCACGTGCACCTATGTGTCACACAGACACATTCACTCATGCACGCACCCATATATATCATCAAGAGCTAATAATACCTAGGTATTATTAGCTCTTGATATCATGTAGTAGTAAATAATTACACATTTAAATGCAATTTGTGATTATTTCCTCCTGATATATATATATCAGGAGTTAAGGGATAGGAAATAAATCAAAAGTTACCACGTAAATCTCCAAACCATGTGGCGGAAACCAAGCGTGAACCAAATCGCATCAAAAACGCGAAGGTTTACGAAATCACAAATAGTCAGGCGATCGCCAACACCAGAACACAACGTCAGCGGGGATGGGGATTATGTGGGTCTAGGCTTACGCTATACGAACCAACCCCCGACGTAATTGGCCAAAGTGAAAGCGCCCGTTCGAACGCGATGCTAAGCCTAAAGTAGATTTCAAATCCCAACTCTCGAATCACGCAAAAAACATATTGCATCTATTTCGGTGTTTGGATGAATCCGTTAGCGCGTGTACTACTCCAGTATTTGCCAGCAGCGTCGCGTACACGCTAGTAAATCCTGATTACAGTCGTGTAAAACGCTAAAAACGCCTCTCAAACTCGCAGTAACGTACGAGCCACCAGCGCACAGCCCTGAGTAAACACAATAGGATCCATACCGACAGAAGCGAACTGCGTGTGAACATGCCAGAACCACATAAACTTGTATTAAACATCATAAAACGGCCGCAAATAAAAATATCACAGCAACGCTTGCGCGCTACCTATGCATAAGCCGGCAATATCGGTCAATCTCCCAATTATTGCCAACATCAGTGCAGCTCATATAACTATCGGGCCAATTTGAAAGGCTGTGACGAAGACGTGCATAGTACTGGTAGCTACGACCATTATTTGCATTCATGAAATGAAAGATAGTAGAATAATTAAATCTGCAAAATTGAGACTATGATGGGAGGTCGTAGTACTGTAGCGTACGATGGAATCCCAATGGAATTCACTCTCTCCACGAGTCCATGAAACTACGACAACACCCCGTCGCATCTTGATCTTGGAAATAGATTAACGTTCTCCATTAGAAAGCTCTTGATTGCGTATAACCATCACGTCCACCAGCAGCATCCGGCATGTGCAGAATCATTCGCTATCTGTATCTGTCCATAGATATACACAACACATGTGTTGTGTATATCTATGATCTGTCAAAAGCCGTTTCCCGCGTCGCATTCACTCTTGGCTTCATATATCTAAGCGGGGGCACACTTAATACGAAGAGAAGGATGCTGCTGTCTCCATGCTCAGCGAGCGCGGCTGTTTTTCACTCGCATCTTTCCATGCGAGGCAGGAAGTCAACGGCCTGTTTCTTTTTACGAAAGTAAAAACATTGTCGGGGTTTGCAGACGCGCGGGTAACGCCGGGTAACGCTGGCCAGATGGCGCTGACGACCGGTGACCGGACCGACGCGCTGGGTCACCAGCAATGCGGCAGAGAAACCAGAGCAGTGGCAGTAGGAATCTAGAAGTAGGAATTTAGCCGCTACCCGAGTATACGATTACCTTCGCCTCTCATAACGTAGTAAAAATTTACTACGTTTTAAACCTGTAAAATGTGTGAATTTCGGGCTCATTCACGTTTTAAAATTTTTGTACCATCTGCTGCGCTCTCTGAAATTCAGGAATTTAAGGGCGGAACGCAAAACGTTTAGCAACTGTATCTGTCTGTCATGAAGTGGCCCACCGCCGATGGATCGCATCGTTCTACCGAATGTTTTTTTATCAGTGCGAATTTTTTTTTCTCCGTCTACACCCACGTCTACTCAGGAAGCAACGCCCACCATCTTGCTGTCCTTCATTCACTAGTTTACATTCCTACCCCCCCCCAGAAGAAGCTACTCGTAGTTGCATGGGGACACGGCAGATGGAGCGGGGTGTTTGATTGTGACGTTGTCCAGCAGAGAGCTAGTTCGTCTGCGTGTGTTTTTGCAGTTGATCCTCGTCGTGACGCCGTGGATGAACTGTGAGATACCCGGAACATCCCTACGCATATATATATAAATAATATGCATATATATATATACATATATTTACCCACATATATACGCATATATACATACATATATATCAGAAGTACTCTTGATATATATACATATATTTACCCACATATATATATATATATATACGCGTTGATACGCGTATATGCACACAGGCACTTGAAGCGTTTCAATAAAATATAATGCTGAACTAAAATAACGAAACTATTTACTACCAGGATTCCTAGTTGTTTCTATATCTCTCTATCACCTCTAATTTTATCTGCCGACAGTTTCCTGAAATTTGTCAAAATCCTTACGTTGCACCATATACGTCCTGCAGCCGCCATTGCTCTCGCGGCGCTCCACTGTTGCATGACACTGTCACACTAATATATATCAGGAGTGTACTTAATAGGATATCCCTATTATACACTCCTGATATATATATTAAGTGTTGAGTGTATATATTATATAGTATATAATATATATATATTATATACGTGTATATATGGTATAGTTAGTGATATATATATTTAGTTGCTAATCGCTGCAACAGTGGAGCCGCGAGAGCAATTGGCGGCTTGCAAGCGTAATGGTTGCCACGTAGGATTGGGCGGATTGACCAGGAAACTGTCGGCAATAATAGTGAAGAGAAGTATAGAAACATTTAAGAATTGTGTAGTAGGCTAATAGATTTTCGTATTTAGTTAGCATTATATTTTATTGAAACGCTTCAAGTGCCTGTGTATATGCATACACGCGCGTGCGTGCAGGCCAGATGTAATACAGCCGATCCTATCGCCAAAGAATATACACCCGACCTTTTTCGCATTCCAACTAATAATCCACATCTGCTCGCCATTAATTTCGTAGCGAAATATGCCCGGCTGTCTCTCTAATGAATAAGTCAGCGCTTTTTCGCAAAAACTTCGACGCCTCAGCCGGTTGTGATATCGCCTAGCTGGAAATTGCCCAGCGCATCCTGCCCCGTCGCCATCCGCCCTAGGCATCTTACGTGTATGCGTGGCTGAACGCTCCGTAACTTCCCGTTACAGTACGCACGTCGGTGTTCATCATTCAAGAGTGCGGAGCGTACGTCGTGGGGTGTGCTGTGTGTGTGGTGTGGTGCGCGATGTGTGGGTTGCGCGTCGTGGTGGTAGGGTGAGGGAGGGGGGAATAGTGGAAAATTATTATCTCGGAACCGGACGGCCGCGTGATTGGATAACCACAACTATAAGTCGAACTGAGGCCAGTACAACGGGCAAGCAGTTTCATGCCACTCTCCCCGGCCCCTCAACGAGAGCGGGAGAAGCAGCATTCGATGTCGACGGAATGAGACTGATCGGAGTTTTAAAAGGGGATCGAATGAATTTCCCAGAAGAGGAACAAACAGCGAGTGCCGCGTGTGGTTTATCTATCTGCGCTATTCTTCTACTGACGCATATATACAGCGAGGCGGGCACTTGCGGTGAGTAGGGGCTATGCATTACACGACGCTTCTCCATTACCTCCAAAATCGTCATCCTCGTTAGAAAGCTCTGACGACAGAGAAACCGCAAAACATGCGCTGTGGCCAGCACCTGTACACTCAATATAGACTGCACCCCGTCACTTGGTCCTGCGGGATCGACGAGGCCGACACACGAAACGATTGACAAGTCTGTCGGGTCGGCGATCCTTGTCTTGGTCGTAGTCGCGTGCATGCACTGATGCGGAAGGGTCCCTCAACCTATTTCCACATCAAACTAGGAAGACTGTGTGCAGACACAAGTAGCAGCAGTGGCCGCAGCAGTTAGCAGCAGCATGCAACCACCAAGAAAATAGCAGCAGCAGTAAGCAATCAGGCATCAGGCAGCAAGCAGCAGCAACAGCCACGCAGCAATGCAGCGAGCGAGCGTGCAGCAATCAAAAACAGCAGGCAACCAACAGCAGCAATGGCAGCAGCAATGGCAGCAGCCAGGCAGCAAGCAGCGAGCAGCAGCAACACCGACAAACAGCAATGCAGCAGCACGCGGCAGCAGCAAACCTGGGCAGCAGCAATGGCAGCATACGTGGCATGGCCGCAGCAAACCGGCAGCAGCAGCAAGCATCAGCAATCGCACAGCATCAACAACACAGCAACAGCAGCAGCAATGCAGCACGTAGCAACAACAGCCAGCCAGTGCAGCAACCAACAGCAGCAGCACAATGGCAGCAACAACAGCAGCCAAGCAGCAACAGCAGCAGCAATGGCAGCAGGCAGCAGCAGCAGCAGAGCACGCAAGCAGCCAAGCAACAACATACAAGCAGCAGCAATAATCTGCAATTACGGATTTCGAAAGAACCTCGCGTGCACGTCGGGAAACACGAGATTCTCTATTTAGGTTTAAACAGAACCTCCTCTTATCGCACACAAACGCGAAGCCCCGACGGGAAAGGGAACACGCGATTACATGTCTGTCTAGTCCCTGGGAATCCCTATGATGGGAGTTACAGCTGGGGAAGGTGTAGCATCTATTCAGCGGCTGCCTTAGTTAACCTACTCTTGGGGGTGGCAGACTAGATGACTTAAGTGTCCTTCGCCACTCCCGTGCAATTGTACTTCTACATGTAGTAATTATTTCGTTTATAACGATGTACTCTGTATTTATGTATGTCTTATGCACAAATAAACCAGTTTGAATCTTGAATCTTGAATCTTGTGGCATCGCTCTTTACATTCAGTACACCGGCACCGGTGATGTTATACTAGCCGAGCATTGCATCCATCAGTAAACATAAACATAACTCCCATAAACATAAACAAAGGAGCTGGCAACTATAAATGCACGTACGAGACGGAAAATCTGTATCCGGCACTACGTTTTCGCTTGCGTATTTAACCGCACCAAAAATATCGCGCCTACGTATCGTAGCATAAATAGTGTGAAGTGATAAATTTTTGCTCGGCGCTAATAACGAAATCGGTGGGTAAAAACAGGACGTTTTCGTCCCCCATTGACGGCTTTATGGCGGTTTTTCTACAGTTTTTGGCAGAAATCGCAGATTTGCGATTATGTTATCAGCTAGCACAGCAGCTGGTCGGTTTGTTCGTTTACCACAAGCTCCTACTCTTCGTCATTATCATCGTCATCGTCATCATCATCATCATCATCATCATCATCATCATCATCATCCTCCTTCTTCTCCTCCTCCTCCTCCTCCTCCTCATCATCATCCTCCTCCTCCTCCTCCTCCTCCTCCTCCTCATCATCATCATCCTCCTCCTCCTCCTCCTCCTCCTCCTCATCATCATCATCATCATCATCATCATCGTCTTCTTCTTCTTCTTCTTCATCTTCATCCATGCTCAGCTGCGAAAGACCCCGAACCGACGTGTCACGCTAACCCCTCCTAGGGGAGAGGTGAGGCTCGCATGCTAATTATCCGTGCATGTCATCCCCATCATCATGAGAGTATAATTACGCACATCTGCCTGTACGATCCAACGTCCCTTATCGTGTCCCCCCTTGCCGCTTGAACATGCGAGACGCGCCCTCCCTTCCACGCTCTGTACCGACGCATGGAGGAATGCGTCGTGTCTCTATCGACGGGGGCTGTACGTAGGGTTACAGCAACAACCGAGTCAACGACTTTGTCTCCTTTTTCAGATAGAATGTCGGGGTTTAAATTCGCTAGCGGAGAGCCCCCCAGCTGCTGCCGCTCGCCCCCCACGCAGCCTCCCGGAGAGATTTGTTTCACGGAAGATGACTAGGAAGCCATGCGAAACAGTGAAAGCAGACCGGCCCGATTGCCCCAGCTCGCCGAGAAAAAAAAACGCACAGGGACTGAGAAATCACAACACGAGATTACGCGAAAACGCCAGACGCCTTTAATCTGTTTTTTTTAAACTATGCTTCGTTACGGATTTACGAATTCGATGGATGCGCATCACCTGTTGTTAGTGTTACGTATAATGCAGGCCGTTATCAGCAGCGTCTTAAAACCAGTGAAAAAAATACACGGGGGCTCGGGGCGATTTAGCCCCCGAAATGCCAAAAAGAACCCCGGAAATGCCAAAAAGAACCCCGGAAATGCCAAAAAGAACCTCCGTAAATGTAAAATGCAAACACAATTTTAGAGTGCTATTTTCATCCGCGCGAGCTTGAAAAGTAGCCCCCGAAAAATAAATTTTAAATCTAAAATTTTAAAAATAAAATATTTTTTCCCTGCTTAAGACACTGACGTCCGTTCTGATCAACACACCCTTCGTTATGACATCACGTACATCGGTAAAGCCACCAGGGGGTCACGGGTCTATACTATCAGAGGGTTAATAATGACATATCTGTCAATGTCAAATTTGTCATTATTAACCCTTCATAGTATAGATGTATAAGATAGTACCAGGAGTGAATAATAATATATTATTATATCTAGAATTATTCACTCCTGATGCAATTACGGCTGTTCAGTAACCAGAGCTAGACTCAACTTCGCTATGGTCCGACTATCGTTAGTTGGAACGTACTATAATCTGAGGTGAACGGACTGAAACTGAAACTTAGCCGCACGCGTATATACACGCACCATCCCGCCACCACCCCCCGTATATACACGCACCATCCCGCCGCCACCCCCCGTATCGCATTTATGCGTGGATGTGTTGTTTACGGCGTAGGGAGAGAGAGAACACAGGGTCACCTTCCACAGACTTCAGCCAGATGTAGACGGTGCGACACGGGTTTATAAATATGTCAAATATTTATTACACATCATATATATATATATATAAACGCCCGCAAACACGTTGGCTTTCCACATGCTGGTCTAGACGTTATGTTCCCGCAGCCTCGTCCTCTCGAATCCTAGCATGCACATAGGGTTAATATCGCGAGCGCATAGTGATATCACATTTGATACCGTGTGAGTTATATGTGAGTCGTGAGAGTTCATGATGTACTAACTGTTGATGTATATGTGTCTACTAACTATATTTCGCCTTCGAGTTTGACAGACAGGACGCAGGCGCGCTCTACGGCCTACGGGATGCTCACTACAAACCCAGCTCGCTTGCTATCAACAAGGACGCATGCTAGCTACTCACGTGCTCACAGTCGTAGCTACCACATAATATCAAGAGCGGATAATACCGTATTATCCGCTCTTGATAATATATAATAATATATGGCCGACCGCGCGGTCTACCGAGCATGCGGCGTAAACAAGGGATCTCTAGGGACGAGCGCTACCTATAATGCAAGCAGTAATGCAGGCAGTATTCGGGGTGCGGGGTGTCTGTCGTCTGAAAGCCTTATAGGCAAACGCACACGCGCGCGCTGACCTTGGCGATCACACACACGCCACCACCCATCACTGATCGTCTACGCATGCTCTAGAAAAACCTGCAGAAGCATGGCAGGAGGGCCCTGCGAGCGAGAGCGGAGATATCATCCCATCACACGATCACAACTTGGGATTGCAATAATCTTTGCGCGTGCCATAGACGGACGTCTGCAAGACAAGAACGAAAAAAACACGGAAACAATTACAAAAGAGACGAGGCAAGATGGCTGCCGTGCACCTTTCTTCCTCCACCTCCCGCGTTGTGGTGGAGGAGGAGGAGGAGGAGGAGGCAGGAGGAGGCGGAATAATGCACACACGCACACAGCATATATCACCAAGATCAAATAAACTAGTTATAGTTATGTTCTTACATAAACTATAATAGTTTATGTGTTCTTGGCACCACCTAACACACAGCATATACGATGTAACACACAGTAGGGCCTACATACCACTGCAGACATAATAATGCACGGATATTATCTCACATCCACATTATCAGGAGTAAGATAATAGAATGGATTAATAAAAACACATTGATTTATTCAATTTTTAACTTGTATTTTTTCACTGATATTCCATGTTTTATTTTACTCCTGACACTATACAGTATATTAATTACGTTTGTACACCGACATAGACAACACAATTAATGCAAGAGTGCCTTGTGCGTTGTGTATTGCATCTATGTATGTGTTTATATATGTACACGCATTTATATATATATATATTTGTACCCTATAAGTGAGCAAGTACATTGTATTGTATATTATCGGATTTACAACTAGGCTACACCAACACGTCGAACATAGACTGCGGCTCGTATGCAGCTTCGCTTACATCTACGTAATCGTAGGCTCTCGGCGTCACTCTAGGATTCGTTCTATGCGGCCGAACGGTGAGCGGTGGCGACGGTGGCGCCACTGCGGGTCGCGTCGAGTACGGGTTGGCGCTGTTGCAGCGTGGGTCGATGGGCGTGGTCTGCGGCAGGGTGGGGCGGCGGGTGTACGGGGTCGTGCTGATGCTGCGGGAGGTGGGGTCGGCGACGTAGCGCGGCTGTTGTCGCGTCGGCATCGTTGTGATGCCACCGTTCAACTGCTGGTGGCTACCTCCCAGGTGACTGGTGGATCGCATCGGTGGAGCAGGGGGGTTGCGGATTCTGTCAGCTGTAGCGGAATAGTAACACGTTACGTTCGTAGAAAAGACAACAAAGTTGAAGACAACAATAAAAAACAAAGAAACGACAACAAAGTCTGTAGAGAAGACTGTAGAAAATTACAATTACAAAACAAATCGAATTTATACACAATACAACTGTTCCCAAACAGATTTTCTAATAGGACCAACATCACAATTAAGCAAGGCTCGCAGCTCTACACATGAAGTCAACATCGAAATTACAGCACTGCCCGACCATGGAACAGCACAAGCTGACCATGGAACGGCACAAGCTGACCATGGAACAGCACAAGCCGACCAGGGAACAGCACAAGCTGACCATGGAACGGCACAAGCTGACCATGGAACGGCACAAGCCGACCATGGAACGGCACAAGCCGACCATGGAACGGCACAAGCCGACCATGGAACGGCACAAGCCGACCATGGAACGGCACAAGCCGACCATGGAACGGCAGACGCCGTCCAGCATACCAGCAAACTTCGATCGTCTGCTACGTACCTTGCGCGGAGGGACTCCTGGCGGCCATGTTGGCCTGTGACGACTGCAGCCGACTGTAGGTCGTGTACGGGTCGGGCGTGCCTCGCGCGTACCCGTACCCGTACTGCTGCCGCCGCAACGCCTCCGAGTAGTCCTCCACGTCCGACTCGGCCTCCTTGTAGGCGGCGCCACCGTGCTGCGCCGCGTAGGCATCGCGGAACGTCTTGTAGGTGGGACTCGTTCCGTGGTAGATGCTCGCCTGCTCCAGGGTAGCGTCGTCCAGGTAGAATCCACGGCTGCCGGCCGCCGGACGGTCCCCGTAGTGGGCGCCACTTTCGGAGAAGTCGTCGCGAGCGAGGTCGTCGACGTGACTGTACATCTCGACGGTGTTCGACTTGGTGTCCGTCTCGGCAGCGGCCGCTAGGGGGCGAGAGACGTTATTGATTTACGTTAATTTGTTGTTTAATTGACGTTATTCAGATATTATCAGGAGCGTATAATAATATATTATAATAGTATATAATAGTATATAATAATTATATATTAATGCCTGCTGTTGGGGGCACTATTCCTTCCCAAAGCAACACTATGAGAGCATAGTGCCCCCAACAACAGGCATTAATGTTTTTAGTGCATCACATGACTATGCAATCTACTTTTCATGCGTATATACCTTCTTTATACTCCCTAATTTGCCGGTGCATTCGATGTAACAAAACACTCGACACAAACACAATCGCCATTAATTCCAAAATCTTGCGTGGCGCCCAGACGCAGGAGATTCGTGACGTAAACACAATGCTAAGGCGGGCACTATCTCTTCATAATGCCTGCTGCGTTATCCAATGAGATTGCAGCGATTCATCACGTCATGCACTAATAGTATATAATAGTAGATAATAATATAGCTATTATTATTCACTTCTGATATTATAGGGGAGACTTTATTGAATTTAAGGATGCACGGCAGGAAGACCGTTTGTCATAGAATAATGCGTGTGGCGTTCTGCGTTCGCCTGCGTACGCCAGCCTACGTTGATGGATGAATGAAGGTTAAAGACAAGGAGTGAACTCGATCTTCAGATTAAAATACTAAATATTAACGAGTGATAGACGGAGATTTGGTCGCATAATACGAAGAAATCACATATTGAACGTCTAAAATAAACACAACTGTTCGGTACGCATCCTTCTCTAACAAACCGCGCACCACTGTGATCGACAACAAGCTTCACAGAATATTCCCAAACAGAATGTATAGTTATCGCGATGACCCTGCCTATTCGTCACAGTTATATCTCCCTATCGATCCCTCAGTCTGTCAACATTCCCCTACCCCCAATAAGATGACTAATTCCATTCCCGGGAGTACGTCACATACGGTCATTATTCTGCTTCTATATATTAGGACCTTTGCTCTTAACGTGTCCATGTATATATTAACTATCTCTGTATCCGTCATTACTCTTCCGCGGTTACAGCTTAATTAATGCGTTAATCACTGCTATGCTGTCTCTACACCGATAATGATGTTATTGCCAATGAAACCTATTGCTCGTATATACCTGTAATATATTCTGCCTTTATAATTCTCTGGGTTATTCCAGAGTAATTCTCTGGATTTCATCCAAACATACTTGCAAATAAACAAAACATCTTATCTTAAAATGCATCGCGACTGCTCGCCTGCTTAGCTCTCCGTCCCCAGAATGAATGCACATGTAAGTGGCTGAAGTATTCGTTAAACCGGAGCAAGACTAATGTGCCGCTCCGTTCTGTTTTGAGGGGAAGAATCCATCAGGATTCTATCCGTATCCACAAAGGGAAACTGCAGCGTTGATGACGTCATCACGCCAAATAATTAAAGAAGGCGTTCATTGTGATTAGACTCACTATATCATTTTCATTCTAGTTACAGTTTTATAGATTGTCATACATCTATGCTTGTTCAGAAGGATGTGTAGCCAGTTTATTTTTTTCCGAGAACTCGCAATTTCAGAGACCCACAGGAGGTAGCAACGCGCAAAATGTCCATGAAAGCGCAGTTCCCAAAACAAAAGAACCTACGCGGTAAATGAATCGTTAGTGACCGATCAGGGCTAGGGATTAGAGGCAATGATTGATCCCCGTAAGCTGGGTTTACACTATCAACTTTCTGTTGAAAAGACTATCAACTTTTCAACTAATCGACCGAAAGTCGGCAGCGTAAACGTAAATAAATTGTAACGTAATAATTTCAGCTCAACAAGCTGATATAGGAACTAGTTGAGCGATTAGAACATGTTCTATTTTGCTCAACGTTTGGTTTAACGTTTTCAACAATGTTGAAACGTTTGCTGATTCGCGATCGATAACGTAAAAACTTTAAACATCTGATAGAAAGGTTAGAAGATATAACGTTGAAAAGTTTATCCACTCGTTGACTTTTCCATAGTGTAAACACAGGGCAAACGGTCGCACTGCATGGTCAACGCTCTGTTTGCCTATGTAATCGCACACCGTAAAGGTTCCGACAGGGTCTGGGGAATGCCTGCCGTGAATTACACCGAGTAGCCGCCCGAGCGGGCTAATAACCTCCACTAGCAGTATCCATAAAACTACACGTGTTTTCACTCAATCTACACACAACGCATCCAACTGCCCGTAACCCCGACTGCATGGGAAATGCCCGAGACGCCCTGCTGCACATATTCAGCGCTGCCCTACTGTTACAAAGATGCATGTATTACCATAACGGCTTCACGGCAAGCCTTCGCCTTCTCTCTATACGTGCGTCTCGCTTTCACTTCTGCGGTTCTATCGCGCTCATATCACACTCACTCTCTGTATATCTGTATCACGCTCACTCTCTGTATATCTGTATCACGCTCTCTCTCTGCATATCTGTATCACGCGCTCTCTCTCTCTCTCACTCTCTCTCTCGCGCTCTCTCTCTCTCTCTCTCTC
>NW_014577363.1:22908-46136 GCF_000485595.1 Priapulus caudatus
TCCCTCCCTCCCTCCCTCCCTCCCTTTCCCCAATTAGTTTCTATCCATAATCGGCACGTCTCTTTCCTTCCTAATGCAGCTTTACGATTGATTGATAATCGGGTTATTTCTTTGTTCTCGGGTCTCCGTTCCATTTATTTATATGACCTTTTTATTGTATATTTCCCGTGCCTGTTTCGCTAATCTCTGTATAGCACTGTCGGAACTTCCCCCTTCCTTGCTGCGTCTTTATCTTCACGCACATCTCTGTAACTGTGTCTTCTCTCGGTTCACACCTCCGCACTGCCGACTGCTTACACAACGAAAACGGTGCGAAAATCTTTTCACAACCGAGACTTCACCACGCATTCTAGTAACTAGAGAAACCTTCTTCCCCCACCCCACTCGCTGTCTGCCGCAGCTCCGGGGTCCGCCTGCCCCTTGGTCCACTGCCCCCGCCACCGGCCCTAGCGTCGCCCGTTGTTATTCCACCAGGAGTCTGTATCGGCACAGCAGGAGCTCGCGGTGGCATTTCGGGCTCAATTTCGGCGCTCATGTGCGCGCTAGCTGTTTGCTTTGAGGGACACGGCCGGGCCTGCTGAGCGGGCACCGCTAGGGTTTCAGCCGGCTTTCATGGAACCATAGAGCCACGTAGTAAAGTAGAGCGTATACTACAGCGACACACGCCGGCAAAAACATCGCAGCCAAAATACTCGATGTTCGAATAGGGCCGTAGTATTTTTTTATAATTTTATTAAGCCAAAAACAAACGCAATGGCTGTAACTAACTTATGTAACTAATGTCGCAAACTGTAACAGCGCATGCGCACCGTGTGCGGGGGCCTTAAATGTACGACGGGGACGAAAGGAACGATGAAATATAGCTGAAAATAACAATCGAAATTCATCACTCCAGTATAATATTCGTATCTTTTATGTAATGCTTACCACATATGCATTAGGAGTGAATATGAATGAAAGTTTGGTATACTTTTACATGAATTAATGTGACCGACTTCTGATAATGATAAATGACAATCAGTAGTTCATCGTCTTAAAACATAACAGCCTCTCTCAGCGCCGCGACTCCGCTTCATTGGCACGGGATTAAAAGTCTTTCTATACTGCAATTGTTAATTATCGTCGACTCTTTTCACAGAAACAAGCTACCGGTGGGTTCAGGGACCTTTTGAATCATTCGAAGAAACAATCGAGTAATTGCTACGCGTTTACCGAACGAAATATCGGCCTCGTGTCTAATGAACAAGCGTCTGTTCTAATGAACCTGACGATTCTACTAGCATGCCGATTTCCATTCGTCGCAACAGACAATAACAACTAGCGTGAGTAGTGAGTACGCGACTGCATATAGCCGGTGTTTTTTTTGCCGCCCTGAAAACCTCCACGGGAACTGTAATAAAAAGCGTGCCGTTCAATAGCAGCACGTTGGTGTGAAGAAAGGTCAGCAAGAATGTCTAGCTCTTTTTAGATGGTCTCTG
Organism: Priapulus caudatus; assembly: GCF_000485595.1. Lineage (NCBI taxonomy): Eukaryota > Metazoa > Priapulida > Priapulimorpha > Priapulimorphida > Priapulidae > Priapulus > Priapulus caudatus. Next base: position 24,387 of record NW_014577363.1, read on the forward strand.
ATGAGGGGATAACACATGCGGGGGAGGGGGGAGCGATGCACGTGCGAAAACCCAATGTAAAGGAAGAGCGTAGGCGTATATATGTAGGGTTCGTAGAGAAAAAACATATACACACATTACGGAAACCTGACTGTTAGGCGTTACCAGCCACCCTAATATCGTGTCAGCCTCCACCCAGTTCAGCTGTCATCTTATAACCCCCATCACATCGTGTCAGCCTCCACCCAGTTTAGCTGTCATCTTATAACCCCACCCCACACCGTTTCCACTTTTTTCTCAACGCATTCCCTCTCACGCCCTTCCCTTCCCGAGGCACAGCGTACACTTCTCCTTCTCGCTCAGTTTCTCCAGCTTCCTCCTCATCGCGCTCCTGGCTTCTAACGAGCTAACGCTTCTTTCTAGCCTTCTCTTTACACCTCCTCTCTCGTTACGCTCCTCGATCCTCACCCACTACGTACTTTCCGCCTTCCTTCCCTCACGGGTCTCCCTGCTCCGATGTACGACCCACCTTTCTTCTTATACTTTTCTTCTTTCATTTCTTCTTTTTTGCTTAGTGCACGCTATTTCATCCACAAGCGCAGCCCTCACTCACCTTCCTCCTCCTTCTTGCCACGTCTATACTTGACAAAGTAGATCACGAGCATGATGTTGATTGCCAGTAGAATCGCTCCGATGATGGCAATGGCGACGATGAGAAGAATAGGCATCTTGTCACTTCCCTTCCTGATGCCGAGGATACCTGCACAACACAACAGCAACAAACACGAATCAACTCGATTACCGCGTGGATCGACCGGCGGTTTCACGTGGACTAGGATGGAAGTATACCTGTTTTTCGGAATAACTAACGCTATCAATAGTAGTAGTGTAGTATTAGCCACCGTGTTATAGGTACTGTGTGCTGCAGTGGCTAGGTCAAGAGTAGTGTAGTGAAGAAAAAGACATTACTTCTGTCAAATACAATAACATTGATATTGGCAATTAACAATTGGCCAATTGCCAATTTACATTAACAAATGACCGGTCGCTGGTTGCCACCGTGCCCGGTTGAATATGCGCATACTATAATTACATATGTTAACTAAATATTACAGGGAGAGAAGCCTTGCTAATTAAGCACTAATGAGGCGTGTTGAAATTTCACCTGTAACAAAACACGCGTGCAAAAACTCCGAGCCCCGCCTACCGCTAGCTCGGCACAGGTAACTGCCTGCATACATACACACGTAGCCTCGCTACCCGCCACTATCGACGCGGTAACATCCCGGTTCGTCTATTACAATTTCGGCCACTCCCGTTTCGTAGAGGCCTACTTCCCATTTCGTCTACTTTTCATTTCGTATACTTCCCACTTCGTCTACTTTTCACTTCATCTACTTCCCATTTCATCTACTCCCGTTTCGTCTAACCCCGGAATGGTTAATAGTGCTATTTCATCTACATAGACGCCACCTTCTCAGATATTAATTAATTATCAGACCCGGTGGTCCGTAGATATGTTTTCTACAGCTCAGCATCGCAGGCGGTTCTACTACGCAACAAGTAACTTTTTTGCCCTTGCAGTATTTTTTTGTCCAGCAGCATCTAGTTTATTGTCATACACTGCTAGAGTCGCGCGCAGTGGAAGCGATAGCATGGACACATCTGCTCGTCGCCATTTTTCTTTTTCGCGCCGACACTGCTGCCGCGACTGCACGCACCGAGTACAGGCGGACAACAGTCGCTGCCGCCACCCGCAGAAACTCACATCTGGCGAAGAGATTCTCAACCGAGGCTTGGGTGTCTCTCTCTCTCCCTCTCCGTATACAGTAGTTGCGGTACGGACACATGGCGAGAGGGGGGGGGGCACGCGGTGTGCCCGACCGTACGTACTTAACGTGCGTAGGCACGGGAACACGTGTACGCCTGCCCGCGCGAGCACCGAGTGTACGCCCGAGATGTGGCTCCCCTACACACTACTACACACTAAACATGCGCTGTTCAATTTGTGCTGCAACTCGAGCGGCTGACGGCCTGTGGCGAGCTTGGGTCTACACAGCTAGTCAATTAGCGCGTGTATGCCAGCGCTACGCATTGCTGAGCTGTCAACGAAGTTTACACGCGCGTAGAGTTCTCATAAGTTATTCACCGAACTTCATGACAAGCGATATTCGACACTGACACAGTGGGGAGTGAGTAGGGGACTAAGGAAAGGAGTGAGAGCGATAGGGCGTGTGTGGGAGTGTGATAAGGATAGGGGAGGATATGGGAGAAAGGGAGGAAGAGTGCGACTGATAGAGAGAAAGAGAGAGTGTGGGGGGGAGAGAGGCCTAGGGTGGCGAGGGAACGGGGGCGAGAGAGAAATTAGGGAGAGCGGGTGGAGAGAGAGAAATGAGAGCGCGAGAGAGAGAGAGAGAGTGAGTGAGAGCGAGAGAGAGCGATAGAGAGAGAGAGAGAGAGAGAGAGAGTGCTAGCCATAACAATCTGGCTTTCTGATAAGGGCTTTGTTATGTCCCAATCGAGGCCACCACATACCATCTAGCCTCTTGTGTTTCCACTGAAACTGCAAAGATGTAAAATCTAGATGACCCAGTATCGATCCAATATAACTGAGCCGAACTACATCACCGCGGGTCACAAATTGAAACTTGTTTACAGTAAACGTGTTTAAATGTCGCAGCCGCTTGATTTACGTGAGTGTCACATCACGGCTTCTAAAAGGTGACCTTTCAGAAATTGAAAAAACGCCTTCGCACCATCGCATTCAATCGGCATTTAGCTACCGATTGTTCTTTTTCGTTTTTATTCGCCTCATCATCATCGTCCTCCCCCTCCTCTTCCTCCTCCTCCTCCTCCTCATCATCATCATCATCATCATCATCATCATCATCATCATCTTCACCCTTCTTCTTTCTCTTTTCGCCGGCATTGAATTTTCTCCATTTCATCACGTTCCCGTTGTCTGACTTGTCCAGCAAATGCGAAATTCGCCGCGTATCCACCGAGGAGAACGTCGGCCAAGCCAACTGACAACTCTTCCCATATCTGTGTCACTTAATTGCAACGTCAGCAAGGAGTTAGGTAAGCGGACATGAGCAGATGTCGACGAAAGCTGAGCAAACAACGGTGTAATCATATATCGCTCGCTGTACAGTGAGCAGCTCGTATGACTAGTCCCCACAACTCACTAGCAGCTAGCTGAGGGACATACGACACGCGCTGCACGTGTGTATCCACGGGCACTTGGGACAGAGTCAGTAAAAACTGAAAATAATATGAACGCACATTTACAAATACTACCGTAGGCCCTACCTCTCAATTACAGTTTCACTGTTGTGTCACTGTATATCAACTTTCCTTCATAAAAACTAACGCCGAACGCTCCCGCACTCGCCGCTGCGGGTGTGCGGTGTCGACATGATAATGATAATAATATATAAAGTTATATATTATTATCATTATCATATAAAGTTTTAACTTGATATATTATTATCATTATCGTATATACAGTGACACAACAGTGGAACTGTAATTGCGAGGTAAGGCCTACGGTAGTATTTGTGAATGTGCGTTCATATTGTTTTCAGTTTTTACTGTCTCTGTCCCAAGTGCCTGTGTGTGCTCTACGGCTCTACGCCATCCCCTTTTTGCTACATTTTTTGCGCGCGCCTAAACACGCGCGTAATTTCTTTACGTAAGGTGAGACGGTGACACCGACGACGCGACTCCAGCTCTAACATTACCATCATCAGCGATCGTCTGCCGGACGCGGATACATGTCTACCCAAACACGCGCTAAGAGGTAGAGGCCACCAGCACGGATAACGTGCGCCAGGCTGAAGCCAGCTCGCTTACCCGGAGTACCGAACAGCCACGGAGTAGCCACGGTTACTGTTACCGAACGAAATCGCTTGCCGCGATCGCTTCACGAATGTTTCCCTCCCCGGGGGAGAGTGCGATCGAGTTGCGACTTTGAACGGCGAATCAAACCATCGCGCTGGTTTTCGCTAACTGCGATCCAATCAAAGCAACGATGCTGCGCTGTTTCGTCTTTAATTACCGGGATGGCTTTGATTACCGGGGATGGTCGCGAGTGTTATCAAGTGTTATATACAGTTACTGGAGCGCGCATATGCGAGAGCACTCTGTTTGTTGAGCGGGGTACGCAGAAACTTTGTTCTCATTTGCCTAAAAGCAATCGCAGTCTATATTCAAACGAGAGGGGATAGTTCGGAAAATGTAAAGCAGAATGTGAGAAGGGTTCAACTACCTGCTTCTGCTGGTATTTCGCTAGCTGTCTTAGTTGTAATGGCTGTCTGCTGGTATCCACTATCGCCCAGTCTGCAAAATAAAACATTAGGATAGATTACATTCCTAAATTATTATTATAAATTACTTTCCTTTATAACCGACTAATCTTTACAAATCTTCTCTGAATATCACAGAATCGCATCTGCAGGTTCGATTACATTTATGTAACTACTGGCATGTGGCGCTCCGAATACGTTGTGCAAATGCGCGTGACAGTAAACGGGGGTATAAACAAATAAAACCTTGCTAAGCTCCCCTGCAAACGCGCCATTCCCCCGCCCTCTATAAATTCCTGTTCTTATGTTTTAGGGGCTTCATCTCCATCTACTATAGATACCTCGCGTCTACTACAGACCACGTTACCTCCCCCCCCCCCCCGCTCTCAACAGAGTCTCTAACTCATTGAGAAACAACGAGTCGTGGGCTCGGTCCGGTCACAGGGACGCACGGAATCAATACTCCCAGCCCCGAAAAAAAACGTAACATTAAGAGCTAATAATACCTATATATGATATATATAATAATATATTATATATTATATATAATATATATAATAGGTATTATTAACTCTTGGTAATATTACACGCACTATTCACTCTTTAGAAGCGAGTATATATTAGACGTATATCAAGAGTAGATAATAACACATACAGTAATACACGATTTACAGCAATACTCTAGCAAATATATGTAAACGAATATCAGTACCATGAAGGTGAGTGATTAGTGGTCATAATAAGCTGAGGAACGTATACACTTGCTTCTTTATTGGTGGCAAATTTTGATGAGAAAAATCGGTTAAAAATGCGGGAATCGGTTGTCTCACTCTTGTGTTATTATCTACTCTTGACGTATATATATCGTGCCTATATATATATTCAACCATCATGATACACCTCAGATCCGTTAGATAACTCGTACGTATGGTGTTCCAAAATTGCCATCGCGCGTCGTGCGATTCAAATGTGCGACGTCGCGCACGACGTCGCACATTTCTGTTCCATAATTGCCGTCGCGTCGTGTTTTTTATTCCTTCCTCAAACACGACGTCGCCCTTTTTCAAACACGACGTGGCCCTTTTTCAAACACGACGTCACCCTTTTTCAAACACGACGTCGCCGGAGGTAGAATACCCAGCTATGTTTACAACAAACTGTAAACAATATTTATAAAATTGTAAAAAGTGGTCGAAATTAGATGGGCCGCACGCCGCGCGATGGCATTTATGGAACACGGTTAAAAAAGGGCGACGTCGCGTTTGAAAAGGGAGACGTCGTGTTTGAAAAGGGCGACGTCGTGTTTGACAAGGGCGACGTCGTGGTTGAGGAAGGAATAAAAAACACGACGCGACGGCAATTATGGAACAGAAATGTGCGACGTCGTGCGCGACGTCGCACATTTGAATCGCACGACGCGCGATGGCAATTTTGGAACACCATACGTACGTAATGCAAGCCATCAGAGCTCGTCGTCCTTTAGAAACTGCCCACCTAATGTAGACCATCTAGCTCTAGTACTATAGCCCTTGTGGCCTGTGGCAACAAGGGCTATAGTACCAGGAGTCTATGAGTCAATTGGAGTCAATATGGTGTCTAATGATAGACTCCTGATAGTACTAGAGCCTTCATAAAACACCTCCAGCTTTTAGATACCGCGTTGCTATTGCAGGCCGTCGTTACACACCCCACGCCCTTAATCTGGAAAATTAAATATCTAAAATCTAAAATGCCACCCCAGAAGCCGCGTACCTATTATAGGCCATCACGGACAGCTCGTACTCGGTGTTACGCTCCAGGCCAGGCACGAGGAACTCGGTGGCATTCGTCGGGTACACGTCGACGTAGTGATACACCTCTGCCGTGTCGTCGAGGCGCCGGTAGCGCACGCGGAACGCCTGGTGCAGGCCGCCGTCAAAGCCCGGCGTCCACGTCACCTTCACACTGTTGAACGACTTGTCAACGACAGCGAGCGCGTACGGCGCGTCTGGGCGGCTGGTCCCGCCCAGCCGGACGGTGGTCTCCTGCGCACCCTGGCTGTTCTGTGCGAGGCAGGCGTATTCGCCGTAGTCGAGGGGAGTGACGGCCGCAACGCGCAGGATGCTCTCGAAGTGCGTGTCGTCGTATTTCCGCGACTCGATCTCGAACTTCCGCCGCGTCGTCGTGTTCACCTTGGCGCCCCCTCGCGACCACGAGAAGCTGACCTCTGGGTGACCTTGCGCGACGCAGAGGAGCCGCGCCGTGGCGCCGTTCTCCGAGGCGGCGCGGGAGAAGCGAGGCGAGCGGTCGATGATCGGAGAGAAGAGGACGACGAGACGGATCTCCTCCCGCGCGCTCTCCCCGATGCCGTTAAACACCTCGCATGCGAACGCGCCAGCGTCCTCCTTAGCGACGGCGTCAACCGTCAACGTCGACTGGCGACCGGGGGTGACGCGCGCGCGCGACATGTCGTAGCCGGCGCGCGACCACGCGACGATCGTCTCCGGCATCGGGTTCCCCTCGGCGTCGCACTCGAGCGTCGCCGGCGCCCCCTGGCGGACGACGACCGGCGACGTCGTCTGCACGATCTTCGCCGCGTACATGACGTTCACGGCGATATCGATCGCCGTCGTGCCTTCGGAGTTCTGCGCCGACAGCGTGTAGACGGCCGTGTCGTTGCGGTAAGCCTGAAGCACCTTCATCACTCGTCCGTCCGTGCGTACGTGCTCCTCCCCTCGACCCCCGCGTATCTCCTCGAACTCCTCGCCGTCCCTCTTCCACTGGTACGCGACGTCGGCCGGGTTGGCGCGCGCGCTGTAGTTGGCGATGAGCGGCGCGTCTTCGATGACGTCGATGTTGCGGGGCACGTCGCCGGCGAACGTCGGCGGGTACAGCACGTTCAGCGTCACGTCCTGGTGCGCCGTGTGCGCGAGCAGAGCGTTCTTCGCGCGGCAGCTCACCACCGATTGGTCGTCGTCTGCGGTGAGGTTCACGCGCAGGAAGCTGGTGGTCACCGTTCCGCCGTAGTCGCCCGCGTGCGTGCCGTTAGGCGTCGCCGTGATCCGCCGACCGTTCTTCAGCCACGTGACCTCGGCGGCCGGGTTACTGCTCGCCGACCGGCAGGTCAAGGTCACGGCGTTGTCGGCGCGCGCGACCTCAGGGTCACTGGTAATGGCGACGGAGTAGGGCGGGAAGTGGACAGCGAGGGTCGTGTTCGTTTCGAGGGCGCCGGGTTCCGTCGCCGCGTTGCTGGCGCGGCAACGGTAGACGGCGCTGTTGTCGCTCGGGGAGACGACGATCGTCAGCTGCACGCTGACGGCGTTCTGATCGGTCGTCGTGGCAACCCCGTCGCCCGTCTGCTCGACGTCGTCGCGCCACCACGTGACCTCCGGCTGCGGGTTGCCGTCGACGACCATGCATATGAGTCGCTGCACCTGTCCGGCGACGACGGTGGCGCCCTCCGAGTAGCCGAGGATCGTCGGCTGGTTGGGCGGGTAGACGACGGTGAGCGTCTTCGTCGTCATGGCGCTCTGGCCGAGCGCGGCGTTCACCGCCTGGCAGTAGACGACGACGCTGCGTCGCTTCTCGCGCAGCCGCAGCGTCACGCTCGAGCGCGTCACATAGCCGCCGTCCACCGACTCCTCCGCGCCATCCGGTCGCCCGTCGATGCCGCGTCCGTCGACGATCCACGAGATCTCCGCCGGCGGGTTGCTGTTCGCCGTCACGCACGTTAGGTTGACACGACCTCCCTCGGTGACCTCATCGTGACCTAGGATCTCGACGCTCGCCGGCGGGAAGTGCACGCGCACGCGCACCTCGGCCGTCAGCGGCGCCATGTTGTTGCGCTCCATGAAGGCGTTCGTCGCCTCGCACCGGTAGACGGCGTCGTTGTCGGCGGCGCGCGCGGTGAAGTTGTGCGGGTTGTTGGCGAGGCGTTCGCGGTCGAGCGTGAAGAAGGAGAGGTCGATGGCGACTCCGTTACGCTTCCAGCGCAGCGACGCGAGCGGGTTGCCGTCGTGCGACACGCAGACGAGCCGCATTGCGTCGCCCTGCCGCACCACCTTACCGCTCGTGTAGCCGTGGATGCTCGGCGGACCCGGAGCGTACAGCACGCTCAGGTAGAAGGCGGTGTAGAGCGGCGACGGCAGCGCCTGGCTGTGCGCCTCGCAGGCGACGCGGATTCCGTTGTCCTCCTTGTTGGGTCGCAGCAGCAGCATGCTGCGCGCGTTCTCGCGCTTGTGCACAGCGTCCGTCACCGTGTTCCACACATCGGTCGTCAACTGCCGTCCATTACGCAGCCATTTGACGGCCGCAGCCGGCTTGCCGTTGTTGGACACGCATGTGAAGTTGCGCGCGTCTCCCGGCACCATCTCGACGACGGTGCCGTTCGGAACGCCGTGAATTCGCGGCGATTCGGGCGGCGCGATCACCGTTACCATGGCAGCGCCGCGCAGCTTCGGCTCGCCGAGCACCTGGCACTCGAACTTCGCGTCGTCTTCGGGTAGCGTTGCCTGCGCGATCTTGAAGTCGAACTGACCCTGCTCCTCGTTAACGACCATCGAGTAGCGTGGGTAGCCAGGTAAAGAGTAATCCGTCACGTGGCCGAACGGTCGGCCGTCGTACGCCCATTGCACGGGTCCCTCCCGGTCGCGGATGCGGCAGCGGAGAACGACTTCGCTTCCCTGTATCACAGTGTGATTCTGCGGTCGCGCCGTGAACTGTTGGCGGGCTTGCGTTTCTCCGATTTTCGATAAGTACAAGACAGTTACGATGAGCAGAACGCTCAATGTGCGGTTTTCGCTCATATTTACAGTTTACTTGCGCGTGCAAATGTTACATCCTAGTCGAAACGATGCGAAACGATCACAATCATAAAGCGCGGTACATCGCTCACTCGCTCCGATATCGTGCAGTCACAAGCGCTTAGTGTTCCGATTGCCGCGGCCCGCGGCTATGCGGCGTATGCGCGTAAACCAGGAACCCGATACGTGCGTGACTGACAGCTCCCCCTGGTTGCCAATAAAACAATTTCACGTTGGTCACGTGGGTAAAGCGGAGTCGCCGCGCCATTTTTGAAAATAGCGACGATTTGCGATGTAGTTGTAGAGTTTGTGTTCATTCGATTATTGCTCAGCATATACTCCGTACCTGTGATTTCATTACGAAGTTCGTCGTAGAATTGATCATTATATCTCCGTGGCAGTAGTTATATTAGTCGGTAAGAGCACACGCGTATGTGAATGGTATTTTACGACTAAATAGTAAAATGCACTACTCCGTTAATACCGCTCAGCTTCAAATTTATGTAGGGGGGTCTACTGTTATTGTTACTGTTACTTTAGTGCCATATGGTGGTATTATTTCCATTTCTATGCATTACTGCAGCAAATGTTTGCAACGAAAGATATAAGATTACTTCTTGACCAGATATATGTCACAACGGTTAGATCTTCGAGCTAGAACTTTGTGAAAGGAACTGATAATTAATGGCGGTCTATTTCGATACGAAGATAGAGGCTTTAGTTTAGAGCCTGCCATAGTAGAAGACCAATTAATTTGAATGTTTTGCATCTAAGTTATATGCTAGAGCGGGTACCTTAAAATAGGCTTTACACTTACAGGATGAAGGAGCACCTTTGCTCCTGCTCCCACTCTTGTAGTGGGACTGGGAGCGAAAGGCTACACTCACTGGTGCTGAGACTGAGAGGGTCTATGTCCCCCAGGGTACTGCCGGAACGTACCCTGGGTACGGTCCGGTATACCGGAACGTACCCTGGTATTAAATACTACTATCTAATATGCCGGACCGTACCTCGCCTACTCCACTAACGAGTCTAGGGAGTCGCCTACGCCTACTCCCTAACCCTAACACTAACCCTAACCCTAACCCTTAAACCATATCAGCTAGATAGTTACCAGGGTACGTTCCGGTATACGGGACCGTACCCAGGGTACGTTCCGGCAGTACCCTGGGGGACATAGACCCTATGAGCCTCACTGATAGAGCCAGGTTGTAGTTCTAGTTACCAGGTACTTTCTTCTTGGTCTTTTGCAGACCAATTTCAGTTTGTATAGTGTAGATTTTGATTAATTTATCATTAAAGTACATTATCCATTGTAGATAAACATGGGTATAACAGAGGATGCTGCGAAAGTGATATCTGTGAAAGTAGCACTTCGCTGTAGACCACTCGTCAGCAAGGAGCGGAATGAAGGATGCCAACAATGCTTGACCTTCGTACCGAACGAGCCACAGGTGTCTCTTGATGTTCCTTCCAATGTTCCCCTTGATGTTCCTAGAAGGGCCCTTCTTGATGTTGAATTGTTGTGAAACATTGTACCACATCTTGTGACAAATGACATGCTTTTTTAACTTGAAGCTTGGCTCCTTAGTTAGTATTTAATTGTGTTTGTCACTGTCAGTTAACAATGGAAATATTTTCTATTTCAACAGGTTGTAGCGGGGAAAGAAAAGACATTTACTTACGACTATGTCTATGCGTCTGACGTCGGCCAGGAGGAGGTTTATAGAGGTTCAGTCCAAAAGCTAATAGCTGGCCTGTTCAAAGGTAAATTTATATGCAATTAATATCACTTCAAGTTGTGATTTTGATCTATGTAAATTATTGTATTCATAGTTACTAGAATGATAATGCTTACTGAAAACTTGTTGTAATAACCAACTTAAGAAGTTTCCTGTTTGTATATTATTCTCATTTATGTATGTCAACTGTAATGGTGCTGGGTTGTGTGAAAAACATGCTGGGCACATTATATTATATGCATAATTTAATGTGAATAATTTTTGAATTTCAGGCTATAATGCCACAGTATTGGCATATGGTCAGACTGGAAGCGGTAAAACATACACAATGGGAAGTGGAGGCCAAAACGTAGAGCAAGAGGTGAAAGGCATTATACCTCGGGCAGTTGCTGACATATTCAGCACCATGAAAACCAAGAAAGACTGGGAGTTTGTCCTGCGTGTGTCCTTTTTAGAGGTACGGTAGAGTATTGTCTGGATACCTGCCAAGAATCGTAAAAAAATGCTATACATGCTACTCTTAACGATGGTTTTTACGTGTACGGCTGTAGGTTTTTGTTTATGTGGGGGTGTAATTTTCTAGAGGAGCAATAACTAGTTTCCGAAACTATATTTTGTGAATCACTGTGTGTTGATATAGTTACATAATGAAGAGATACACGACCTCCTAAGGCCAGAGAAGGATGGCATAGCCATACGAGAGGATCCAGAGAACAATGGCATTAAGGTTTGTGGAGACTGAATTAGCAAAATGTACTAAGTAATTAATGTAATTAATATAAGAACAGAGTACGCTATTGACAAGCGTCACACCTCCGTTACCATTTATTTAACGGTGGCAGTATGCACTTGTAAATGTAATCACAAACGTGTAGAGTTCAAACTATCAAAATCTTTCGTGACTCGAGTTATTATCTCGCTCAGTAGTTGTCAATTCTCCAGAAAGGAGTCATAGTATGATCATAAAGTACAATTGACAGGTAGATCTAACCGATCAGTGTTGAGGATAGTCTAAACACAATGGTTGGTATCAAAGTGTCACAGATTAACTCAACATTTATTTAGGCGTGCACACTGAATCAGGTACATACTGGGTGAGCTTGACCGACCTCATACCAATAATATTTAAGTAGGCATTAGACAACTTGGACTGCAAGATGGCTCGAAAGCTAGTAGGCCTCAGGCATGTCGCAGCATTAAAACGTGTTCCAGCGAATCACTTCCCACGTGTGCATAGCAGTAATGAAGTGTGTGCGTGATGTGTAGATCGCAGGTCTGTCAGAGGTGATTGTCAGCAGTGCTAAGGACATGCTGCAGTGTCTGGACGAGGGATCAGCCGGCCGCACCACCGCTTCCACAGCGATGAACACCACATCCAGTCGCTCCCACGCCGTCTTCACCATCCACATCGAGATGCGGCATAAGGACAGGTACGCGCTAGCGTTGCTCGATGGTTTCCTGTAGGTGATTATCGTGCAAAAGAACATGCACGTTATTTGTGTGCCGTGACTGTGTGTAGAATGCATCAGATTTGGTGTTTGGTGTCAGAAGTGGTGTGTGATTTTGTTTTTTTACTTTTGGCAATAGTGGAGATTACTGCAAGGCCAAGTTCCATCTGGTTGATTTGGCAGGATCTGAACGTGTCAAGAAGACAAAGGCTGAAGGCGACAGATTTAAAGAAGGTTGTATAACAAGTCATATTTAACTATTGGTTGAGTTAGAATATATATTGTAATTAAATCAGGCAATTTGCACTAAGAAGCAACAGGCCTGTTGTTAGAAACATGAATAGAACTTGTAAAGTTAAAAAGTCTTTGATGTCATACTGTTGTGCATGACATATTAAACATCTTGGGCTTAGAACCAGAGGTCGAAATTGGGCAGAATCTTCTACTTTTCCCCTAGAAAACTTACAGCAAAAATCTAATTTTTCTATAGAAGTTAAAAGTTTTCTACATGTCGCGGAAAATTTAAAAAACTATTACGAATGCTGAATAACCATTTATAACGTTTCTGACAATCAATCTTGCGATTCTGGGTTTTAGGTGTGAACATCAACCTAGGCCTCCTCGCTCTGGGAAATGTCATCTCTGCTCTTGGTGATGAGAATCAGAGGAAACAGCATGTACCATACAGGGATTCCAAACTCACCCGGCTCTTACAGGGTGAGTGATGCAGCCGTGGTGCAGTGTCTATCAGCGGGTTAGCTGCTTAAAAGTGTAAATATGTTGATAGAAAAACCCTCAGTACTAATTAGCAGTGTGATTTCACTGGCTATTGATTGAAAGGAGTGTCGTTAGCTGCACTGCGTAGATTATTTGCCCCATGGAACTGATGTCTCCTTCTCACATCATGATGCTATACCAGCGATGAATTTTTCTTGATGGCAAGAATACTTCTTACTAGCTCTTAATAGTAAAAAGTCGTGCTTTGATTTGTTCTCTCCGTGTGACACTCTCCGAGCTTAGAATGCTCGGCGGCTCTGCTGAAGTTGTGTGTCTTTCTCTTGTTTGTCCGCTGATGTTTCTGTTGCCATGCTAATAAAATTTACCTCAGTTAGATCCAAATTAAGTTAAAAATAACTTACACTGACGAAATTTTCTGTTGGTTTGCAGATTCGCTTGGCGGTAATAGTCTGACGATTATGATCGCCTGCGTGAGCCCGGCCGACTCCAACCTCGAAGAGACGGTGAACACACTGAGATACGCTGACCGAGCGCGTAAGATAAAGAATAAACCAATCATCAACAGAGACCCTCAGGCCGCCGAGGTGGCTAGACTCAGAGCCCTGGTACGTGTCCCTCTGTGCGATGTCGTACAGTTCCCGTGTACTATGTTCCTGTTTCTTTTCAATATTTTCCTGCCCCTTATGTGAAAATAATGTGTCAAAAAATGACAACAGTGGTTACTAAAGTTTTGTTTTAATTCATGTATTGCGAGGCGTAAACCCCTCTCACTGGCCCTCCTTTTCCATTCATGAATAACGTACTTTCTGATATTCCTGGGGGAACCCTGCTGAGATTCAGTAAGTTTAGTTGAATCAATGCATGATTGTTTGATTGTGATTGCTTATAATCAAGTTATGCATATTGCAGGTACAACAACTACAGGTGCAACTCATACAGAATGGTGGGAGCATAGGAACAGGAGGAGGAGATGGGTGAGTACTAGTCACAATGCCTCGTCCTGCTGTGATCCTCATCCATGCATGCATAGACAGTCCTCCAATTCATACTCTAGTATATTTATATTCACTATATATGGTGATTCAAGGGCCTTGAATATATATATCACCATTAATAATGGTCGTTGGTATTCTTTAACTAAGTAATAATAATTTCAACTGAAACTATCAATGTTATTTTTGTTTGTCCATACTGAATGAAGACGTTTGAATCATTTGATGTGTAATATGTGATGTAGTCACATCCGTATTCTACTCACAGGGGCGGCCAAAGTGTCCAAAAGCTGCAAGAGAGGAACAGAGCTCTAGAGGTAAGACATGAGCATACGTAACAATCATTAAAATATATGGCATGGTATATCTTAGATTGTCTACGCGTAACGACGTAGCTCTCCACATTCAGCTGAGCATAATGGTTTATCCTCTCCCAGCATGTCTGTATTGTGGCGCCATCTGTTGGCAGGAGGAGAATGAGAAGCTAGTGCAGGAGTTGCAATCATCGGTGGAGCAGACTCGCATGCTGTGTGAGAAGGTCATCATGGCGGAGGCCGCGCGAGACAAGATCAAGCTGAAGATCCAGGAGCTGAAGAAACAGACAGGGTGAGTCTCCTCTCGGACCAGCCCCTTAAACTGTCTGTCAACACTATTGCATATATCCGATTTTTTCTCCATGAAAAAGACTGTCTTCAGTACGTGTATTTGTATTTGAATTACATGCAATAAAGATTTAATAATAATAACTATGTCATTGAGCATAATGAAACGGGTAATCATGGCCCATAATTCGATAAGTGCGTGCGTACCCATGATACCACAGGGCCCGTCGTCACCTTGGCATGAGACGCTCATAGGGTCTATGTCCCCCAGGGTACTGCCGGAGCATACCCTGGGTACGGTCCGGTATACCGGAACGTACCCTGGTACCTTACTGATATGGTTAGGGTTAGGGAGTAGGCGTAGGCGACTCCCTAGACTCGTTAGTGTAGTAGGCGAGGTACGGTTCGGCATATTAGATGGTACCAGGGTACGTTCCGGCAGTACCCTGGGGGACATAGACCCTCTCAGCGCATGAGACATGCCGAGACGCTCCATGAAACAACATCCTAGTGCGCGTACCTGACGCGCTGTTCTGCCTTGCTTATATATGTCATGGTTAATATTGTGAACGTCTTGCCTGCATGTCTGTAGGGTGGCTGTCAACATTCTCAACGACACAACAGACAGTGAGGTGGCGAAGCAACAGCGAAGTCTAGTTGATGATCTGCAGACAAAGATAGCAGCGTTGGAGGTAAACATGCAACCACTCGCATAACGCATGCTGTAATGCAGTGATTGCATGTTCTAAAACTTACCTTACTATTACAGTCTCAGTCAGTGCTGAATTTTATAGAGTGATGGTTAGTTTCTTATGAATAAATTATCACTTATTATTCTCATGGTAATGTTATGCATGTAGATTATTGTGTAAGATACGAGCAGTAATAGTCGATTGCACGATAACATGATAACCATAATATATTGTGAGTGAACCTGGTGTAAGTTAAGTTAGTATATTACACTAATCTCTGTTAATTTTTAAAATAATTATCTTGCTTCTTCATGCAGGATGAGGAGAGGCAAATTGAGGAAGAGGAGATAAACCTGTCCAATATGGAAGAACCAGAAGAAAACAAAAGGGTAAATAAAACCCCTAAAACTACACCTAATTAATAAAGCTATACTTTTAGTTAATGCGCTATCATAACTACATGATTCTCGTCTCATGGATAAGTAAGTGTATAAATCCTTACTGCATCTGTACATAATTGGTTCTCTAACATTTCCTTCGGATGTGAATTGTTTTGAACCCCGGAATCGGTTGCTTCTATAATTTACAGCACAGTAATACCGATCGTAGGAAACCAAAGCGACAAGAACGAAGAAGAACATGGCACTTCTTAAAATACAGTGATGATAAAACACATAAGATGTCCAACTTGATGAAAATTCAAATTGACCATCTACCTCGATCTATAGAATTTCCACAACAGCTATAGAGGCTCCTTGTGGCATTTCTGTTGTGTAGTCATTATGTACATACGCTACTGTAAACATGTATGTATATATGCAGTTTGTGTCGTACCGACGGCAACGTATTAGCCAGCGAGCTGTGCAGCCGTGATTTGCACGGTCAGTTTTGAAACTGCACGGCCTAAAATATTGATACACGTACAAAAAAATTGCACTCCTAAATATGTTTTCTGCACTCGCACAATACTCACTCATTCCTGGCTAATACCCTGACCGACGGTGTTGCGTTCATTAGGCATGGCTGGAAACGGAGGATGCTGGCGGCAACGATGGCGAGATGGTGAGTCCTAGCAAAGGTGTGGATGGCGTAGAGATGAACAAGGCTTACACGCTGCGGCAGGCCAAGCTCACCAGGGACCTGCGAGACCTGAACTCTGCGCTCGCGCTCAAGGAAGAGCTCGTCATGAAGGCTGCAATGAACGACGATCGCATGACGTCCATCAGGAATAAGTACGACGTAAGTACCAGCGTTTCGTTTGCCGATATCGAGTACTATTTCATTTGTGCATGTATTACGTTCAACATTCAGCTTTTGCACGTATAGGAGCATCACGAGAAATCCTGCATGCGGCAGAATTTTTAGGTGATTGTCTTAAGTCTGCGTGTTTGTTTTTTATTGGGTTTCGTTTTTGTGGTATAGACGGCAGTGAATGGCCTTGAATCTGAGGTGGGGAAGTTGCAGAAGGAGAAAGATGGCCTCGTGCAGGAACTGAAGATAGCAAAGACCAACAAGGCTTGCAACAAGTAAGCTACAGCAGTCGTAGAAACAATTCCTGCTTGGCTCATCAGATTTCGTCATCTAAATTATTGATGAATGCGTGAGTCCCACAAACGGAAGTGGTGGAAACACTGTGATGTGTACAAAGTGTTGGAACTGCTTTGTAACGGTAAATATTAAAAGTGGATCATCATGAGAAATGATTGGCATTCTATAATTGAGTAAAATTTATTGTATTCGTTTATATCATATTCATAGAGTTAGCGAACAGAGAAGATTGAGGCTGAAGGAACTAGAGGCTCAGCTGGGTCAGGTGAAGAAGCGGTTGATGGAGCAGACAAAGATGCTGAGGCTGAAGGAACAGAGTGATAAGAAAGTTGAGCAGATGAAAAATGATGTGTTGGTGAGTTTTATTACACTAGGTATAGACGGGGGGGGGGGGCGGCTAGTACTTGCTCTTCTATTTTCTCACCATCTCTCTCTCTCTCTCCTCTCTCTCTCTCTCTCTCTCTCCTCTTCCGCTCTTCTCTTCGCTCTCTTCTTCTTTCTCTCTCCTCTCTGTCTCTCTCCTCTCTTCTCTCTCTCTCTCTCTCTCTCTCTCTCTCTCTCATCTCTCCTCCTCTCTCTCTCTCTCTCTCTCTCTTCTCTCTCTCTCTCTTCTCTCTCTCTCTCTCTCTCTCTCTCTCGCTCTCTCGCTCTCTTTCTCTTTCTCTTTTTCTCTCTCTCTCGTTCTCTCTCTCTCTTTCTTTCTCTCTCTGTCTCTCTCTCGTGTTTACTCCCTGCTATTGCTACCTGTTCTTTTCTACCTCCTGTTAGCTTCCCATTTCCTCTCTCTGACGACGCAGTCTTTACTTTCTCTCAGCAAATTAAGCAAATGCGAGTGAAGCTGATGAAACAGATGAAGGAGGAGGCGGACCAGTTCCGACTGTGGAAGCAGAAGAAGGAGAAGGGTTACGCAGCTGAAAGCACAGGATCGCAAGCGACTCTGTGATTACAAGAAGCTGGAGCGGCAGCATCAGTTACAGACCTGCGTGCTGCGTAGGAAGACGGAGCAGGTAATTAATCATACACCTGTGCTCTGTGTACAGGTAATCATACACCTGTGCTCTGTGTACAGGTAATCATACACATGTGTTCTGTGTACACCTGCATGTGTACAGCATCTCTACCCTTGTAGTATGAGTTATAATACACCTTTGTTCTGCATAGGATGGGTAACTGGGCCTGCATTAGTGGCTAGTTGTTGAATGGATTGCTCCCTAAATTTTCTTATTGTGCTGCAGTAAATAGCCGCGCAATGCATGTTGTAGTACCAATTAATTGATAGCCATATGCTTTCATCTTGTAAACAGCACTGCATATTCGACGAGTGGACTCTCGTTCCGTGCGATGTTACGTTTAATGCTTATAACTAATTTATTGTAGGCAGCCGCAGCCACAAAGAGGCTGAGGGATGCGGTGTCGAAGCGGAGGGAGACGTCGAGGAAGATTGAACAGCCACTATCAGCAAATGACATCAAGAGTATTGGAACGAGGGTGAAGGTACGCTGTACCTGTATGCTGGATGTGCAGTGCGGTGGGGGGTGTACACGTGGTGAACAGTGTTGTGGAGAACACAGTTGTTTGTAAACTCTGCAGGGGTGCCAGTATTCCTACGTTTCATATTTGTCTTCTTTTTTTTTAATTTTCAAAGTCGCATTTTTTAAAGTCGCATGGGCTTGGCCGAAAGTAAAGCTGGCAAACCAAATAGGGGGACAAAGATAGCAGAAGTGGCTGCCATAGCTGTTTGATATTATCTAGTATGAATCTTACAACATCCACAATACTGTGTGAACACACGCTACTGTACAACTTCATTCAGCTTAATGAGAGCGCTCCACTAAATATAGGTCTCCCATATAAATATATCACTATATATTTCAGAAAAAGATCCTGAAAACCCTTCAATATAAATTCCTCATTGACAGTCAGTCTGAAGCTTGAACCCCTGATGTGTGCAGCTGGTGTGTAAACGCCCAAAAAACATTCTCTTTTCTCGTGTGTTCTGCTGCAGGCGTGTCTGGGGGAACAACTCGATGTGCTGGTGAGCACACGTGAGGCTAAGAGACACCTGCAGTCTCTTCTGGACGACAGGAGAGAGCTGGCCGAACAGATGGCAGAGCTAAGGGGCAAGCTGCAGGCATGCGGGCCTGCGACGAAGGTAAACCAACCACACGCCAACCCACCCACGCCGGGTCCCGACCTGTTTGTCCCAGATACTGCTTTGTGGTTGCCTTCCCACGAAATCTATGGCATATTTTTGCAGTGAATCTCAACTTTCTCTCTCTCTCGCTCAGCAGTGTTGTGCAATGGTCCAGTAAAAATATTTTAGAAGGGGCAGGATGCCTATAAGGTGTTTAGTACAAATTTTTGGTGGGTGTGAGATTAGACTTGGACTGTATGGACATAACGATGATTCGGTTTTCTCGTTGTAGAGACGTGCGTGGGAGGGTGGAGAGGATCTCGACACGAGTCAAGACAAGGCAGACATCAGGCAGCAGATAGCAGAGCTTCACGCCGATATGGAAACTAGGTATTGTAGCCAGCAGATGGCAGCACGGCGCACTCGCACAAAACTCACACGTGAGGGTATTCAAGCAAATGTATTGCCAGCATCTTGGCCTATGCATTCCTGTCTCATTTGCGGCAGTTGTCTAATGGTCATAACGTTGGCTCATCATGTGGTTACAGTAGGGGAATCTGCAATGGTTACTCGTTAAAAAAAGTTTTGTCCAATTGGTAAAAAATCGATCAGCATTGACCATTCAAGCTGTGTTTAGTATTTTCCCTCTTCTGTCTGAAATCGAAAACACCTGTTTCCCACGAAGCGGTTCAAACTGAATAGCTTTGTTGTTATCCACATGCTCTCTCCTTGTTGTTGTTATCTACATGCTCTCTCCTTGTTGTCATGCCTACACAGGAATGTACAGATCGCTGACATGCAGCAGAGACTTCTCGACCCAGAGCTTGATGACAAACGACAGCAACGCTGGGACAGCATCACGACGATGGCCGAGGCGAAATGCGCGCTGAAATGGCTCATGCAGCAGGTAAACTCTCTTCTCAATCCTCCGCTGTTATCGGCATCCGATAGTCACATGCTGGTAGACACGACAGTGCATATACTATATCCGCACGCATGTATACTGCAGCAACATTGACACAAACATAAGTGCACTAGCTATAGACTATAGTCACATGGCTTTAGACATACATATACTATATCTATGCATACTGTAACTATATCACAGAAACATGTATATACTATACTAGTATAGATAACTGTGTGTAGACATGCGTGTACATGTGTGGTGTACGGTAGTTAACTGAGCAAAGACAAGTATGTTATAGCTACACATACATAGCCATGTGTATACACCAGCCAGATGCCACCTTCCTAATAAGCCATATTGGAAAGTACCCGTCGCCATATTGAGATCAGATAAGAGTGGTGATAAGTTGCCTATATGTAACATATAGTTACGATACTACTAGTCAAGGTTTTTGATCTATAATTCTCTTCACTAACATCGTACTTCAATTCACAGGTGCGTTTCTGTTTACACAAACATTTACAAATATGGTCATTTGGGATATTTTGCAATGTTTGTGTTAATGCAAAAACTAAAAACGCACGAGTGTTTACATTAATCATGTACTTTCTGTAGCGCGCCTCGGCCATTTTATCCCCCTTTTTCTATGACCTAAATAACGCAGCTGGACTTTCTGATATCACTAATGTTACCTGGTATATGTGTACAGGTGGTGGATGCGAGGCTGGAATCAGGTAGAAACCTAGAGGTGAAGGAGAACTTGCAGGATAATCTCGACCAGACGGTGCTTGAGTGCGAGAGCCTGCAGAACCGCATGAAGGTTAACGACAGGAAACACGAGGGCGTGCTGCTCACCACACAGCGTGACCACGAGGACAAGGTCAGTGCAAGGTCGCCAGATTGCCTACAGGGAATACATGTATACTTGTGAAACTTCTGTGTGTCTTGAGCATCGTAAAGAAATGATTGAGAGGATGTGTTTTTACTGTCAGGGGAGTTAAAGGTGACACGCTTGATGTACAAATTGGTTGATAGCAGTAAGCTAGTAGCACAGCAGCAGCATTTGGTTCGTTAGTATTGATCTGTAGTAAGAAATAAATTAGTTCTCAGCTGTCTTAATTCTTTATTGTTTCGCTGTGCGCCAGTCATTCTCGCAACATTTTCATATCTGGTTTCAGTTACTCTACCTTCTGAGGCAAATTCCAGCATCCTCCACAGAGAAGAAAGCCTCTCCCAAGACCAAGGATTTAATCCGCAAACTCAAATTCCAGGTATTTTATTGTTTGAATTCTCATACATCAAGTTAACAAGCTGTACATTGTACAAACTATGTGCGTATAACACTTCGACCAAAAACAACACGCGGTCCTCAGTATTTATCGTTGTTCGCTCTCTAGTTTAGGTGCTCTTGATCTCACCCTGCTCTCAAGTCAGATCGTCGCATTTGCCAGTAAATTACTCATTTACATTGTTTGCGTATTCGCTCTCGTTACCATGGTTACAGGCGACTGAGATCGAGAAGCTCGGGGGTCTTCACGAGCAGCTGGTGAGCAAGGATCATGAGCTGGCTGACGTTCAACACAAGCTGAGCGTCGCTAAGCTGTACAGCAGCAAGAAGATGCCGCTGATGCCGCCGCTCATGCCTGACGACAACGCTTCCCCGGACCTGCAGCCTCCGCGAAAGGTAAGCGCACGCACACGTTCAACGACCGTCTGTCATTTAAGAGCTCACAGGCGACAGGAGTCGCCGCTTAAGATAACCGATACGATGTGATTCGTTAAATGGTAGGCAGTGTTTTGAAATTCTGCCACTAGCGATTACCAATTTTATTTATGTTCTGAAATTCATGATCTTTATTTTATGACATTTATTAAAT
>NW_014577363.1:46230-49996 GCF_000485595.1 Priapulus caudatus
ATATATATATGTATAAACATTACAATACATTACATTTCATTTTAAGTTGTATAAAATTTTCTAGTGATTAATTTGTTAATTTCCTATAGAATAACATCTCTCGATTAAAATTTGAAAATAAATAAATTCCGCCACTGTTCAGTATTTTTCGCGGGATGATCACGCGATGACAAAGAATGAGAAGAAGCAGTCGGACATTGTTTACCTGAGTGACTGCTCCACCGATGACGGCTCGTTCACCGACGATTTAAACGACGCTGACTGGCATGCTACGCCCTACATGAAGCAGGCTCGTGAAGCCATCCGGCGAGCGAGGCGCACCAAGCACGAGAATGAGGCCCCCAGCAAGGTAACAGCCACTGTCATTAAGTGCACCTAAACGTGGTTTTGCCGTAGCGAAGAGAGTTGTGGTGAGGAAGTGCGATGTAGTTAGTGAAGTTATTATATACTCACGTAGGCCTTTGTCGAGTTATCACTGAGTGGCCAAGCATGCCTACAAAAATCTATTCTCCGATAATTTGGCATCACCGGTGTAAACATCTATCATGCTAACCAGAATTCGATTGCTTGTCAAGTCGTTATAACAGTAATTAATGGGATTTCATCCATGCCTATGTTGTAGAGGGTCAGCTCGATGGCTGGTTGCAGGTGTAAGAAAGGAACTTGTAAATACTGTACCTGCAACAAGTCTGGGCAGCCCTGTGGTCCGAGCTGTGCTTGTAACGCTGGAAGCTGCTCTAATAGGAGAAGCCAGGAGAATGTAAGTGCGCGGTGCGATTGGCTGCAGAAATGTGCGTACGTGGCACCTTCATTTTGGCCTTTCCAGCATAACAACAAATAAACATTCTAGCTGTTACTAGAGAAAGCCGTGTGTGTTCACAGTGTCTGTCTAGCTGATGTAAATTTCGTCTTGATTGCATTGGGTTGTCTTCACACTAAGGTATGAAAGGAAACGCTAGCAGGAAGGAAAAATCTCTGTTATCTACATCTGTCCATCATTTTCTCAGTCGGTTTATGAAATTTGAGTTTGATGTTAATAGAAATGAAATGGGTGTTGATAATGGAATCGAATTAGATGATGATCACGTGATTGAATAGGCTCGTGGATTTCTCAAGGATGATCTTCGATGGTTAACGCGATTCTTTGTTTCATTTTTGGTTCACGACAGGACGATGACTCTGATGGCACGAACACAACGTACGAGGTAAAGAAGGAGGATATAACAGTGAAGTGTTCCCCTCTAAAACCTGTCGCCTCTCCAAGTAGTATTGCCATGATGTCACCACTAAATGAGAAGGTAAACTATACTGTGGATTATAGCCGTACTATCTTCTAGTTCTGTGTCTCCGAATGACTCGCGCTAAACTACATCTGTGTCGTACTCGCTTCTCGAGTTTCTTTCCACTTACAAGCACATGTCTGTAACTCCGTCATTGTCTGTCGTTTTAGTTCGAGCAGGCCAGGCGTAGAGTGACATACACGGCTACCAGTAACAGCAGCGACACAGACAGTGACGTTGCAGCCAGCACTGCAGTCAGGGTGCAGACCGAGTCACCACTTGAGGGAGGCATCATGACCAAGAAGCGCAAGCTGTACAACTCTGGTGGCGGCGGATTCTTCCGAAGCCCTCTCAATTAAGGATCGGCATGTGGTGATGCTAGGAGCTTGACTGCGGTGAAATCAGTGGAAGTGCTGCCATCTGTGGCAGAGCTCTGTATTTAATCTGTCCTGGGATTCTCTTGCACACGCATTCTATGGGTTAGGCATCATCCTAGGCTACTGGTATAGTCACCAACGTAGCACATCATCTATATCTATCTATCATCTATCTGCAGCAGCAGCCTAGCACAGAATATAGATACATATTTTATACTGGAGAATAACTATTCTCAGTCTGGCATGTAAATTAAGTTGCGTTATGGATGTAAACGTTTTCATGAACATGATGCTGTTGATAAAAGTAGAAATCTATGAACCGCTAGTCATAGAGACATGTATATATACATACGTAATTCTGTAGTGTAAGATGATAATTCTCATATTTATGACTCATAATCATGTAACAAGGATTAAAGCAAGTGTAGACGAATTAAATGCAAGAAATTGAAACGTGAAGGTATTAGTTGTGTGTATGCTATAAGAGAGATGTAAGTGTGCTGAGTGTGAAATATATCTAGTGATTTTATTATCACTAGGTATAACATATCTAAGGTTGGTGAGAGTGTTCAAGTAGGGTAATATCGGCAGTTTTGAGGTTTAGTTATTCATGTATTCTTGTAGTGGTGATGTTTTACATGTAAATAGTATGCATCGTAGAATTATCTTGGTTAATTTTTACTCGACCGTGTTGATTCAAAACGTACTGCTGACGTTTCGCCTCCTATCAGGAGGCTTTCTCAAGCTGAGTACGTTTTGAATCAACACAGTTGAGTAAAAATTAACCAAGATAGATCTATTATCTACCAACAGAAAGAACGTATTTAATAAGTATGCATCGTTCGTGATAGGAAGTATTGTTCTGTTCAAGTACCGGAAATAGTTTTGAAGATACGATGTTTTTACTAACCATCTTTGTTTGAAATTATATAATTGTGAATCATTAAGAATTTCTTTGCCTAATTGAGTAAATCGCCATTGTATGGCATCTAGCGATTTATTACTGTGCAAATAAAACCATAGGTTATAAAATATTACAATCACTTTATTTAGATTTATTCACAAATATTCATCAATTTATTTGATAACCTTAATAATTTGCTCACTATAGTACTGCAAACATGTACGATGGAATTAATGAAACAACTCTATCCAGGTAGATGCGTAGGTTTTATTCTCCTGCGCTATTAGAGGTAAAACATATTCATGCAAAAGTCACTAACATATTGATCTAGTATTTACACCTGATCTGGCCGCTCAGATCGTGTGCATGTGTGTGACAACGACAACGTTAGCTATCTGATGTGACAATGACAACGTTAGCTATCTGATGTGACGAAGACGGTTAGCCCTATTCTGCGGGTGACTAACCGACAACGGTTAGCTATCTGTTGTGACAGCGACGTGTAACTATCTTGCCGTTGTGTACAAACGTTAGACTATCTGTTGTGACACGGACGTTAGCATATCTGCTGTGGACAACGTTAGCTGCGTCTGCTTGTGACAATCCGTTAGCTATCTGTTGTGACAGAACGCGCTAGCTAACTGCTTGTGACACCGAACGTTGCTATCTGCCCCCTGTGACACGACGACACCACCGTTAGCTATCCTGATGTGAACATACGTTCAGCTATCGTGCGGTGACAGAACCGTCTAGCTATGTCTGATGTGACAACGTTAGCCCTATATCCTGCGGTGGACAACGTTGAGCTATCTGCGGTGATAAACTTTAGGCTAAATCTGCGGTGACAACGTGTCTAGCGTATCTGATGTGATGCAACGTTAGCTACTCCTGCTGTGACAACGTCCTCCACCTATCTGCTGTGACAACGACAACGTTAGCTATCGCTGTACAAACGTTAGCTATCTGCTGCTTGAGAAGCAACGTTAGCTATCTGCTGTGACAACGTTAGCTATCTGCTGTGCACATCATTGCCATCGCGTTGCACGCATTCGTGCTTACGTTAGCTGATTTCCTCTGAATCGCCCGCGTTCTCCGGGTATCTGCCTACGTTTTATTCAACCAACTTGATTTGAACTTGCATTCACGTGGTCTCCAGTCTGATGAGCTAGCAGTTGTCTCTTTGACTTTTCGCTCCATCTTCCTGC
>NW_014577363.1:53493-58493 GCF_000485595.1 Priapulus caudatus
GAGGAGAGACCAAGCGAGAACGCAGAAAAAAGAATGGAGAAGAAATAGAGAGAGAGAGAGAGAGAGACTTAGAGAGACATGCAGAGTGTGTGTGAGAGAGAGAGCTCGCTCGCGAGAGAAAGAGAGCGCGCGAGAGAAAGAGAGAGAGCGAGAGCGAGAGCGAGAGAAAGAGAGAGAGAGAAAGAAAGAGCGAGAGCGAGCGAGCGAGCGAGCGAGAGAGAGAGAGAGAGAGAGAGAGAGAGAGAGAGAGAGAGAGAGGAGAGGAGAGCGAGAGAGAGAGAGAGAGAGAGAGAGAGAGAGAGAGAGAGAGAGAGAGGAGAGAGCGAGAGAGAGAGAGAGAGAGAGAGAGAGAGAGAGAGGAGAGCGACAAAGAAAGAAAGAGAGAGAGCAGAGAGAGAGAGAAGAGAGAGAGAGAGAGCGTGTGTGTGTGTCTGTGTGTGAACGAACGCGGATGGCATTGCAGAGCGATAATGAACGAGGTGATCACGTCATAAATTTCCTTATGACGTCGTTTACGCACATATGGAAATGTTTTTCGGAGAAGACGTGGTATTAGCCAAACTAGTTCTTAGGCATTAAGGATTGCGCTGTTATAGCGTCGTGTATATACACGCTAGCATTGCGATTTGCACTCAATCTTTTAACACGATTAATGAGTGAATGGATTTATTAATGATGTGTTTCGGCACAGACGCATGCAAAGAAGAGTGGTGTGGAATATTGCCGGCCATACGATGGCCTTCATGCATTTTACACATTAAGAATCAGAAAATTCCTTTGTGCTGTTTTTATTTGTTTTGTATTATGTCTAGACGTCACAAACATAAAAGCAGTAGGAATAAACATGCCGGAAAATACCTGCGATCAAGGTTATTCATACCTGAAATAACGAACGCGTTTAACGATTGTAATAAATAAACATGACGAGGTAACAGATACAGGTGAGAGGGAGAGAGAAGCAGCGCGCGGCAGAGAGAGAGAGAGAGAGAGAGAGAGACGAGAGAAGAGAGAGAGAAGAAAGAGAGAGAGAGGAGAAAGAGAGAGAGGAGAGAGAGAGAGAGAGCGAGCGGAGAGAGAGCGAGAGCGAGAGCGAGAGAGAGAGAGAGAGAGAGAGAGAGAGAGAGAGAGAGAGAGCGAGCGAGAGAGCGAGAGAGCGAGAGGAGAGAGAGAGAGAGAGAGAGAGAGAGAAGAGAAGAGAGGAGAGAGAGAGAGAGAAAGCAGAGAGAGAGAGAGAGAGAGGAGAGAGAGAGAGAGAGAGAGAGAGAGAAGAGTGAGAGAGCGGCAGAGAGAGAGAGAGAGAGAAAGAGAGAGAGAGAGAGAAAGAGAGAGAGAGAAAGAGAGAGAAAGAATAAAAGATAGAAGAACGGGTAGCTGAAGCATAAATGTAGAAGATAAATAGATTCGCTTGTCTAAAAGTAACATCGTGGTGGCGCTGACGCGCGGTCGCGTAGCGCGCGGGCTGGAGCGCAATCTCTTGCGGTAATGTTCAAGGACACCTCTCACGTTCTGCGATCGTCCATGCGAGTTTTTAATCGTCTACGTGGATTTCCGCGCTTGCGACACAGCCGTGCGTGGTGTTCGTGAGATCGCAACACTGGCGCGCAATCTAGCGAGGATGGAATTTGACCGTGACCGTGGCTTGCCCGCTTCCTAGGCGCTCGAACTTCAAGGTAACCTAGGCCCGGCGCACACGTGAGTTATTTTACTCGAGTAAAATGACGCATGAGTCATCTTACTCACGTGTGCGGCGGATTTTCGTTGAGTAATTTGACATATGCGTCATTTTACTCACGTGTGCGGCGGATTTTCGTTGAGTAATTTGATAAACTCGTTTAGTTCGACAAGCGTAGGATAACTGAATAAGTCTAGATGCGGCCGAGAGAGCGATAGACAGACGTTGAAACTATACGCCTGCAAGATGTTCTAATGAATAGACGTGCGGTGCGTGTAAGAAAAGCGCTGTTCGCTGCTGCACGCGTCAAAACGCAATGCTCGTTGCACGGGGTTGACAGACATGTTAGGAATTGTTATTTTGATCAGTTATATTATGTTAGGGATGAGTACATGCACGATACGATTTCTCCTACTTATTAGTGTCTTTTGCCACTTTTTCTGTTTCATTCACTCCTTATCTCTAGCTGGCTCGCTTCATACTTCCTCTCCCCGCTCATTATATGCCTCCATCTTTGCGCTACGCTCTCTTTCTTCCTACGTCCCTCTGTCTCTGCCTCTATTTCTCTGTCTCTGCCTCTATTTGAGTGTCCCTTCACCTCCTCCTTATCTCGTTCTCTTTCTCCCTTACTCCCGTTCTCTTGCTCCCTGTTTCTCTCTACCCCACCTTTCTTCACACACTTCATTCACACAGAATACCGGATAAATACCTGGGCATCATTTTTAATTAGCATTACCGATTGTCAGTGCTCGCAAGGCACACAGGTAATACTGCGCTATACCTGACCCACAGCACACCGATTAGAGCGAGATATCTAAGGGTATATATAATGGTGCTATATGGATATAACCTGTCCAGAGCGCATAATTTACGATATAAACATTTAAACATTAGTGAGAAGATTACGATCACAAGCGAAAGTATGCCAGACAACATGGCGAATTCCCTGTGCATCCGTGGCGAAAAAATTAGACTTGTCTTTAAATTTATGTACGAGAGATTCCGTTTACTTACCTGTATGTGTTCGCCAGCCGCAGGTTCGTTTTAGAATCACGTGACTTCCGACCGGATAATTAGAGCTTTTACTTTCAATAACACTAGAGAGAAGGACATAAAATTGACATATAATGACGGATGACGATCGGCATGAATGGATTCACAATTAACAGTAAGCTTGATCGATTTATCCGCTCAAAACATCACAAAAGATACATATTACGTTGTCATTCTAATTATTATTTATTATTATATATTATTTATTATATATAATTATTATTATATATTATTTATTATTTATTAATATTATTTAAACACCTGTCAACGATATGCGGTCTATCGAGTGTCTAGTATTCGTGCACAATGTGAGGAGAAATGGACGTTGCAGCTTTGTACGTAACATTATTGTGTTAGGGGACTATGCAATTAGTAAAAGTAGCCGAAGTTTCTGTCGCGAAGGGAAATTTAAAATGGTAAAACATCATCAAGGAAACAACTGCAGGAAAGGTATCCATATGTGTTCAACATTTTTCTATTTAAACTTCAGAGAGTTGCCCAAAGAGAGACTGCATGCCATTTTACCAACAAAAGAATCCGCGGAACAATATGAACGCCGAAGCCGATGCCAATGTCATCGAACAATCTCATTAAATGATAATTAATGGCGAAAAGATAATTGACGTCAATCTTTGTAAATTTCTTCCGAAATAAATATATGTCGAATTTCTAGCATCTGTGTCTGTGTATCCCGCGATTTACCGGTGTACATTTCATTTGTTACTTTACTCGCGTAGACGATGCAAACTCACTGATCTCATGGAAAAAATAATAATAAAAAGTTATTGAGTAAATCATTTGATTCCCTGTAATATACACACAAGTAACGCTCCCATATTAACGATCTGCATTGACGAATTGAATAGACTATATCAATTTTTGCTCTTATATTTTGCGGTAATGCGCGCATCGGTAACTGTGAACTCACAATGTTAACTTAGTACCTTCGATTTATAACTCGAATCGCTACCACTCTGCTGTCGCATGTTGAATGGCTAGGACGATTTACGGTCTCTTAGCTCGAGACAAAAGCCGTCCTGCTACACACACAGCACTGAACTACATATAGTCACCTTAAATGGATTAATTACGTTATTGGCGGACAACACTTACCAGGCGACTTGCCTGCCGTACACGGTGTGCCCAACGGGATCCAGTAATACATTCGGCCTACGTTAATACTTGTTAACTTTGGATCATATTACGCAGATATGATTCATAGTGTTCTATATTAAGGTCGCGCCAGAATCCTTATGTCTATATTTCGGCATCGAGAACAATAATAACATTTTACATACATATTAATAAATACATGATTGTTATATCATCGGTAGGCATATAGCGTTCGACGCAAGTAGGTTAAATATGTATGCATACCCAGTTAGTTTGGCGATCTGAGCGACCAAGCAAGCCGACCTCGCTCTGGAGGCTGTGTCACCACCTATCGATTTCTCGCCGTCTTTGTTTCAATATATCGAAGATCCGCGATAGGCCGTCATTGCTGCGAGAAAACAACTGTAAGTTATATATCATAGATATATATATCTAAATATATAGTAGTATATATATATAATATATGCTATCGGTTTCTGTTTCGCTGCTGGTGGGTGCAATGCCACGAAATTGGCTATTCAAAATTGATCAGCATTAGTCGAAGATATTTCCGCATCTCTAGAAAAAGTATAGACCTGAAAAGTATGAAAAAGTGAGTTCCGAAGTACCCTCGGTTCACCGCATACCTGACAGTACGGTCGCTTTGTTTTCCGTGTAGCACGTGCCGGATAAGGTTTTACTAGGCTTGCTCATTTGTTAAACTGGAAACGAAAGAATTACACACTCTTTCTAATACATTTTGCAACATACATGTAACATAGCAATTTGCTATCTACAATCTATATTGTTAAAGAATGTTTGCATTGTAACTCTAGTTTAATCGAATTGCGCAGTCGCCTATATCTGAATTCAATTTCATAAACAAACACATTGCCACCCTTCTTCTTCATCGGCACACAAAACCGCGCATCACACGTCTAGTTTTTATTTAATAGTTGTCCCACCAAAGGGTAACGAATTACCACACTGACACAATATGTAGAAGAGACTCACAGAAAGATGGAGAGACGCGAGGGCTTTGTGTTCAGGTAGAGATTAAGAAGTTATTAGTAGCGTTGCATATATTAGGTTAGCTATAACTGGGGGCAGAATCAAGCCATAATTATTACCTGCCTCATCTCAATTATTATAGTGAATCACGCCATTGATCCACTCTCAATGA
>NW_014577363.1:63493-70993 GCF_000485595.1 Priapulus caudatus
AAGAAAGAGAGAGAGAGAGAGAGAAGCGACAGAAGAAAGAAAGAGAGAGAAGAGAGAGAGAGTGTGTGTGTGTGTCTGTGTGGAACGAACGCGATGGCATTGCAGAGCGATAATGAACGAGGTGATCCACGTCATAAATTTCCTTATGGACGTGTTTAGCTAGACGCACGATATGGAAATGTTTTTGCGAGAAGACGCTGTATTACAAACTAGTTCTTAGGGCATATAAGGATGCGGCTGTTATAGCGTCGTGGTGTATATCACGCTAGCATCTGGCGATTGCACTCAATCTTAATCAGGCGCAGATTAATGAGTGCTAATGGATTTATTATGAATGTGTTTCGGCACAGCGATGCAAGAGAGAGTGGTGTGGCAATATGCCGGCCATCGATGGCCTTATCGCATTTTACACATTAAGAATGCAGAAAATTCCTTTGTGCTGTTTTTATTTGTTTTGTATTATGTGCTAGACGTCACAAACATAAAAGCAGTAGGAATTAAACATCCGGAAAAATACCTGCGACAAGGTTATTCATGACCTGATAATAACGAACCGTTTAACGATTGTTAATGAATAACATGACGAGGTAACAGATACACGGGTGAGAGGGAGAGAGCAGCGCCGAGTCGCGCGGCCAGAAAGAAGAGAGAGAGAGAGAGAGAGAGAGAGCTAGAGAGAGAGCGCGCTGCGCGGCACGTCGGCAGGTGGGGAATGCTAGGCGAGACAGAGCCGCGGAGACCCTTGACGCGTAGGACAGAAGAGAGAGAGAAGAGAGAGAAAGGAGCGCGCGCGCGCGGGCAGGAGAGAGAGAGCGAGAGAGAGAGAGAGAGAGAGAAGGAGAGAGAGAGAGAGCGAGCGAGAGAGCGAGAGCGGAGGAGAGAGAGAGAGAGAGAGAAGAGAGAGAGAGAGAGCGAGCGGCACGAGCGAGAGAGCGAGAGGCGAGAGAGAGAGAGACGAGAGAGAGAGAGAGAGAGAGAGAGAGAAAGAAGAGAAAGAAAGAGAGAGAGAGAGAGAGGAGAGAGCGAGCGAGAGCAGCGAGAGAGGCGAGAGAGAGAGAGAGAGAGAGAGAGGAGAGAGAGAGAGGAGAGAGAAAAGAGAGGAGAGAGAGAGCGAGGAGAGAGAGAGAAAAGAGAGAGAGAGAGAGAGCGCGTGCGCCAGAGAGAGAGAGAGAGAGCAGAGAGAGAGAGAAAGAGAGAGACGAGAGAGAGAAAGAGAGAAGAAAAGATAAAAGATAGAATCGGGTAGGCTGAACATAAATGTAGAAGATAAAATAGATTCCGTTGTTCTAAAGTAACCCATCGGTGGTGGCGCTGACGGCGGCGTCGCGTAAGGACGCCGACTGGAGCCGCAATCTCTTGCGGTAAATGTTCCAGAGACCAGCCTCTACCACGTTCTGGCGATCGTCCATGGGAGTTTTTAATCGGCCTACGTGGATTTCCCGCGCTTGCGACACAGCCGTGGGCGGGTGTTCGATGGATCGCAAACACTGGCGCGCGCAATCTAGCGAGGATGGAATTTGAGCCGTGGACCGTGGTTGCCCGCTTCGCTAGGCGCTCGAATTCACAGGTAACCTAGGCCCACAGCGCACACGTGAGTTTTTAGCTCAGTGAATGAAGCGCATGAGTCATTTTACCTCACGTGTGCGGCGGATTTCGTTGAGTTAATTTGACTGATATGCTGTCATTTACTCACTGTGTGCGGCGGATTTTTCGTTGAGTAATTTGATAAACTCGTTCGACAGGAGCGTAGGAATGACTGACTAAATCATAGATGCGACCGCGAGAGGAGCGATAGCCAGAGGTTGAAACTATAGACGGCTGCAAGATGTTCTAATGAAAGAGATCGTGGGTGCGCGGTGTAGAGAAAGCGCTGTTCGCTGGCTGCACGCGTCAAAACGCAAATGCTCGTTGCACGGGGTTGACAGCAATGTTAGGAATTGTTAATTTCGATCCAGTTATATTATGTTAGTGGATGAGCACGATAACGATTCTCCTACTTATTGAAGTGTCTGTTGCCACGCTTTTTCTGTGTCATCACTCCTTATCTCTAGCTGCTCGCTTCCATGAACGCTTTCCTCTCGACCTTCTCAATTACCCCGGCGTACCTCTCCGGATGCTTTGCGCTAAAGACCCGCATAAAAGAGCAACTAGAAGACGCCTTCGTCCCAAGCTTCCTACGTCCGCTCTGTCTCTGCTCATCTCTCTCAATCTTCCTCTATTTGAGTTTCCCTTCACCTCCCATTATCTCCGTTCTTTTTCTCCCTTACCCCGTTCCCTTGCTCCTTGTGTTCTCTCTACCGGCTTGCGCGGCCCCCCGCCGTCCCAGCTTTCCCCGGCACTCTCTTCAGCAACGCGCCGCACTTAATTCACACAGTATACCGGATAACTATCCTGGGCATCATTTTTAATTAGGGCATTAGCCATGTTAGTGGCTCGCAAGCACACGAGGTAATACTGGCGCTACGGCTATACCATGACCACAGCAACACGCGATTAGAGTCGACGAATATCTAAGGGTATATATAAGGGGCTATATGGCTATAACCTGTCCAGAGCGCATAATTTAATTAGGCGATATACAACTTGAACATTAGTGAGAGGAGCACTGATTTAGCGATCACAAGCGAAAGTAATGCCAGACAACATGGCGAATTCCCTGTGGCGTCCGTGGCGAATAATTAGACTTGTCTCTTAAATTTATTGTACGCGAGATGCGTTACTTACCTGTAATGTGTTCAGCAGCAGCCGGCAGTTCGTGTTTAGAATGCACGTGACTTCCGACCGAAAGAGCTTTTTCTTTCAATAACAACTAGAGAGAAAAGGACATAAAATTGACAGAATAATAGACGGATGACGATGCGCATGAAATGGATGTCACAAAATTAACAGTAAGCTTGATTCGATTTAATCCCGCTAAATGTCACGAAAGATACATATTACGTTGTCATTCTAATCAGTTATTTATTATTAATAATAATTATTTATTCATATATATATTATTATTATTATTTATCTTTATTAATATTATTATACACCTGTCAACGAATGCGTCTATCGAGTGTCTAGTATTCGTAGCACAAGTGAGGAAGAAATGGAACGTTGGGCAGCTTTGTACGGTAAACATTATTGTGTTTAGGGGACTATCGCAATTAGTAAAAACGTAGCCAGAAGTTTCTGTCGCGAAGGGAAATTAAAAATGGTAAAAACATCATCAGGGATACTGGCAGGAAAGGTGATCCATATGTGTTCAACATCTTTGTGCATAATTTAAACTAGAGAGAGTGGCCGGCAAGAAAAGAGACTGCACCCATTTAACTTACCAAGCCAAAGAATCCGCGACACAAATAATGAACGCCCCGAAGCCGATGCCAATGTCATCGAACAATCTCATTAAATGATAGATTAATGGAGGAAAAGATAATTGACGTCATCTTTGTAAACTTTTCTTGGTTAAATTTCTGTAAATTTCTTGACCGAAATAAATAATACATGATCGAATTTCTAGCATCTGTGTCTGTGTATTCCCGCGATTTACCCCCGTGTACATCATTCATTTGTTACTTTCGTCGCAGTAGACGATGCAAACTCACTGATGCCATGAAAAAATAATAATAAAAAGTTCTTGATACACATTTTGATGCGCTGTAATACTACCCAAAGTAACGCTCCATGATATTAACGATCTGCATTACGAGTTGAATAGAGGCTAATATTCAATTTTCTGCGGTCTTATATTTTGCGGTAAATGCGGCGCATCGGTGAACTGTGAACTCACCAATGTTAACCCTCGCGCTTCGATTTATACCTCGAATGCGCTACCACTGCAGGTTTGATGGCTAGGACGATTTATCGGCCCGTTAGCCGAGGCAAAAGCCGTCCTGTTACCACAAGGGACCGCACTCGAACTAATCATAGTCACCTATAAATGGATTAATTACTTATTGGGCGGACAACACTTACGACAGGCGACTTGCCCTCCCGTACACGGTGTGCCGCAACGGGTTATTAAGCCTGGAAAAGCCATCAATTATTCATATGTCCCCATCATGCGTCAAGTCATGACGTCATCAATGCCAGCTAGCACACTCACAGTCGTTTTCTGCGTGCTCGTTAAACCAACAGAGGGGCAAGACATATGTAATATATATATATAATATAGTAGCATATAATGACTATATAATAATTATATAGGATATATTAGATGGGCGATATAAATTATCGTGACCAGTATATACCGTCTCTACATAGTATGGATTGTTTCCTTCGTCTTGGTTTTCAGTGTATTTAGGAACACAGACAAAGAGGTTGAATAATGCAGTCGACCTAATAATAAGATTATTTTCTATAATAGACGCCCTGGTGCAGAGTCGAAATGGCAAGTGTAGAGAGTAGATCAAATGACCAGACAAGATAAAGCAGCGTCAAATGATTCTATTAACTCTATCTCTACCTCTTACAGAAAACATGCATAATAACCCTAAGCATCTCGACAGTTTCTAGTCCTTAGTCATGCCTAACTAATTGTTACTAATAGCCACACCGTGTTGTACGGTCCACCTACGTCGCATTCACCGAACCCTAATGTGGCATATACATTTAACGCAGCTATTTCAGAACAAATAGGAAAAGCATCGGGGAAAAGGACACATTATTATGGCATGCTCATCCTTACTATCATAAGCAGTACTATATAACGCGAGGGAGCCCCCGGTGTAAGAAAAAATTGTCTAATATATCCTACAACTTAATTTATCCTAAATATATCTCAACTGAACATGCCGCTGCGTTCATGAAGAATAAAAAACCAATACTCTGTGCATGGCTACTATTCCTTACTATTCCTTCCATATCTGCATACATACCTTGCCATATGGGTCTATGCTGATTATTTCCGCACCTCACACAATATACCTGCTGTAAAGAAATTGTTTCGTATATTTCATCCAATGATAAAGTCTATCTATCTATCTTATCTATCTATCTAATCTAATCTGATCTAATCTTATGTCTATCTATTTATCTATCACTATCTATCTATGCTATCTCTCTATCTATCTATCTCTCTATCTATCTATTATCTATTTAATTGATATCTATCTATCATCTATCTATCTATTTTACTACGCTATCGTATCTATCTATCTATTATCTATTATCCAAACTATTTATCTAGTCTATCTATCTATCTATGTCTATCTATCTATCTATCTATCTACTATCTATCCTATCTATCTACTATCTATCTATTCTAATCTCCGCGCGCTTCTCTCTCTCTCTTTCTCTCTCTCTCGAAGGGCCCACTCCATCATCCTCTCCTCATCCTCTCTCCTCTCTCTCTCGTCTATCGCTCTCTCATCCTTCTCTCTCTGCTCTAATATAATATATAATAGAATATATATATATATATATATATTAAGCGATACATAAATACGATACAGAATTATCGTAACACACTGCATGAACGTAAATAATATAAACAAATGCAAGAAATTAATAGAACACGGTGCATATAAAAATCTGAAATAATTATATAGTACGTATTGTTATGCGAATGATATATTATATAAGATCAAGTCAATAAATATGTGATATACTATATATATAATCATGTGTGTGTGTATGTGTGTGTGTTGGTGTGTGTGTGTGTCGTGTGTGTGTGTGTGTGTGTGTATGTGTGTTGGTGTGTGAGTGTATGTGTGTGCTTGGTGTGTGTGTGTTTCGTGTGTGTCTGGTGTGTGTGTGTGTGTGTGTTGGTGTGTGGTGTGTATACCGTGTGTGTGTGTGTAGTGTGTGTTGGTGGTGTGTGTGTGTGTGTGTGTGTATTGTGTGTTGGTGTGTGTGTGTGTGTGTTTGTGTTGTGTTGTGGTGTGTGTGTGTTGTGGTGTGTGTGTGTATGTGAATGTGTGGTTGTGTGTGTGTTGTGTGTGCGCGCGCCGTGGTGTGTGTGTGTGGTATGTGTCGTGGTGGGTGTGTGTCTGTTCGTGTGTGTTTGTGTGTGTGTGTGTGTGTCGTGTGTGCGCAGCTGTGTGTCGTGTGTGTGATTGTGTCGTATGTGTGTATTGTGTGTGTCGGTGTGTGTGTGGTGTGTGTGTTGGTGTGGGTGTGCGCAGCGGCGCGTGTAATGTGTGTGTGTGTGTGAGTAATCATTAACTACGATGGTATTATGATAATATATATACCTCCATCAACAAGATCCGGTAGCTCTTCCTCCGTCATCTTGAAATTGTCCACGGTGGGATTACCTTTAAATTGCTTGCTCAATATCCAGCATTTGTTCTTCATTGTATCCGGTATTTCCATTTTTTTAACCGTCCCTCTCTTCGCGATTTAAACTCCTCCTTCTTTTCTTATTTTTCCTTCACTTCTTGTTCCTTCCTCTATTTTTCTTTTTGGTTTCAAACTAGCGGGGTTATACGTCACAACTCACGTGACTTCGGGTATATGAGTTCTTGTAAAAGCGGTAGAGATCCAAGTTCTAACGACGTTGAAGCATCAAGTATCGCATTTGTAAAGATGCACGCGTATATCATGGACGATCACAGTCACAGTGACTACGTTGGTTACCGACAACGGTAACAACAACAACAATAATGACATTAATAATGAAAATATGAATAATAAAAACGTACGCCAAATCGGTACATGACGCTCGCTGCCCAGTTACGATATTATAAGACGCTAGTAACGGCTGTTACAAACACATGCAAGTAGATAGAGATTCATGTACAATATACATGTAGATGCTCATCTGTAGCACTTGTTCACATGTTTTCTATGCTCCGTATATAATAGTTGTCACCGCCGCATGTGTCGCAGCATTCCCCGTGCATGTATGCGGGTTTGTTAGCCACGAGCGACGTTGTCACCGTGTCGTATCACAGCGTCTCCCTCCGCGACCAGTCTACCGCGCTGGTCGTCCACTCTCTGCCTCGTGGCCTTATATAAGCGCCGACGGAGACCACAGGAGAGGTCAACCTCTCCCGCCTGGCCCCGGGATTGGTCAGTTGACGTCGTCGGTTGTCACGTGACAGAGCGCGCGCGCGCGCGCGGCAGAAGTGAAAATGCTTCGAGGATTAGCGATGGCTAGGATCTCTATCGGGCCTTATATCAATAAAGGAGAGTAACACCTTATCTTCTCACCTGCGGCTGGGAAAGTGGGGCAATGACCGGCCGTAAATAAATACGCTCCTCTTGCTGTTATTAAACATGATGAGAAACCCGCCACAGAAAAATAAATATATACTCTTTGGCTCTCTCCGCTCAAACAGGAACGCTATAGACTCGAGTTGCTACTCTCCATGTCAGGGCAGTCACGACTTTCCATTGATAGAATCCGTATCGTGCGTGCCAGCCAAACACACACGCTTCTGTTGTGCGTCTGTCACGTAGAACATTCCAATGCGATGCGAGGAGAATGGAAATAGTTCTCATTCATTCGCCGTTGAAGCTGCGAGAGGTGCCGACTACGTTAAAGTGTGAATGCGTACATCGTTGACGTCT
>NW_014577363.1:73493-82026 GCF_000485595.1 Priapulus caudatus
TAGATAGATATAGATGGATGGATAGATAGATAGATAGATAGATAGATAGATAGATAGATAAGATAGATAGCATAGATAGCATAGATAAATAGATAGATACGATAGATAGATAGATAGATAGATAGATAGATAGATGAGATATGATAGATAGATAGATAGATATGCGTAGATAGATATGACGATATACGATAGATAGATTAGATGATAGATAGATAGATAGATAATAGATAGATTAGATAGATAGATAGATAGATAGTATAGATAGATAAATAGATAGTTAGATAGATAGATAGAATAGCATAGATAGATAGATAGATAGATAGATAGAAATAGATAGATTAGATTAGCTAGATAGATAGACATTAGATAGACAAATTTTTAAGATAGATAGATAGATAGATAGATAGTAGATAGATAGATAGATAGATAGATAGCATAGATAGATAATAGATGAAGATAGATAGATTAGATAGATAGATAGATAAATAGACAGTAGATAGTACCTAGCTACTTAAATAGATATTATAGATAGACAGATATGATAGATTGATCAATGAGATAAGTAGATGCGATTAGAGATGAGGATAGGAGAGAGAGCGGAGCCAGAGCGAGTAGCAAGAGGACGAGCGTGTGTGTGTGTGTGCGTGAGTGTGTTGCGGTGCGCGCGAGGACATCAGGCGTTCGCAGAGTGGTTGTTAATTAGCTTACGTGTTGCATCACCACGTTCGCGTCACGCACGATCATATCCGCAGTTTGATACGCTTGAAAGGCTGCAGAATAAATCACTTATCAAATAAGACGCTAGAGAGAGAGAGGGGGGGAGAAAAAACCGAGACAGCAGAGAGAGAGAGGATGGCAGAGAAAGGAAGAGAAGATGAGACACACGTATATATACGGTACCCTCCACACACTTGCGCCCTTTAATTTCTTAACCCCTTCCTACTTCCCCCTCTTCCTCCTGCTCTGCCTCCTCCTTCCTGGCCTTCCTCCTCTCCTCCTCCTCCCCTCCCTCCTCCTCTTCCCTCATCTTCCTCCTGCTCCTCCATCCTCCCTCTCCTCGCTCCTCCCTCCTCCCCTCCTCCTCCTGCTCTCCATCCTCCCCTTCCTCCTCCTCCTCTCCTCCCCTCCTTCCCTCCTCCTCCTCCTCCTTGCCTCCTGCTCCCTCCTCCCCTCCTTCTCCTGCCCTCCTCCCCTTCTCCTCCTCCTCCTCCCGTCCTCCTCCTCGCTCTCCTCCATCCACCTCCTCCTTAGTACATCGTGTCTGTGCGTCGTGCATGGTTGTCTGGAGGGTGCGAGTGTTAGAGGGTGGGGTGGGGCGAGGAGGGGGGGCGTATGTATGCATATGCAGACTATGGCTTAACTTCCCGTTGCATTCTGATCAGAAGCTTACTTAACCGCACGAGCTGTACCGCTCTATAAATCTTCGCCCTGTCACAGGCCGAGTTCTAGTTTGGGCGCGCAGGTATATTAAGGCTGTGCCAAGTACAATAGCAAGCCGCCACGTCTGACCGGGAAGAAGAATGAGCCAGACGAGTGGGCGTGGCCCGCCTGGTCACATGCGAGTGCTTTTTTTTTGATCGAAAAATTTCGAAAGAGAGAAATGGAAAGATAGGCGAAGAATTTGCCCGGGCGTCTCTGCTGAACGGGCGTGCGTAACTAGCGACGCGAGAGAAACATCATGAGGAAAAAATGCTCGCATCTATATGTACGTGTGTGCAAGTGGTTCATAAATGAACATATACGGTATTTGGTCGAGTAATAAAAGGTGTTTCGATTTCTCTCATAATTCACCTCATGCTTCATCATCGAGTTCAGTTCTCCGCTCGCTATTTTCAAGGAAGTATATAAATATATATATACCGTAATAGTATATTTATATTATATATATATATATATATATATATCGTATATATATATGTGACGCTCTTCTCTCTCTCTCCCAGCAATCAATTAATCTATCTATCTAGCCATCCATTCATCCATCCACCTACCTACCTACCAAACCAACCAACCCAGCCTACCTAAGCCTACCTACCTACCTACCTACCCAACTGCCTGCCTGTGTGTCTGTCTGTGTGTGTATGTGTGTGTGCCTATATGCATATATATGCTCTTCATAATTAGCTGCAACGTTATCTTATAACTAAGAAAATCGCAACGATGCATATTTGCGCAGATTTGTTTCGTCTAAAATGTTTAGAACTGTTAATTAATGTTGTACCAGTCTGTAATTAATGTTGTACCAGTCTGTAATTAATGTTGTACCAGTCTGTAATTAATGTTGTACCAGTCTGTAATTAATGTTGTACCAGTCTGTAATTTCTAAACGTTTTCATGCATTGTTGGCGCATACATTAATACATTAATCAGCCACTAACACGCACACCGTGATTTTACTACTCGCACATATGCACATTGTAAAGTAACAAGAAAAAAAGTTAAAAGAACAAAATCAAGTTCATATCGTATTTAGACGGTATATTACTGCACGGACAAGACCCTAACACTAACAAATGTACAACTTTAAGGTTCCTGTCAATGGCTCAGGTACACGGCAACAATGTCTCTTTCATCGTCATTGTTATCGGACCATAAACATTATAACGAACTACCTAAATCACACATAAATCACATGTATATCATGAGTTTGAAGACAACGTAAAATATATTATACGTATCAAAGTAATACTTGAAGAAACATGAGGAAACGTGTTTCGAACTGCAAACACATACCAGAACACAACATCGACTGCAACAGGTCAGCATTTACATATAGCAGAGAACAGCACGAACAGCATATAGCGAGAACAGCATTACACGCCTAGCCAGAACTTAGCATTCACAATTTCACACACATCAGATAACAGCATGGACTACAACATTTACATATATTAGACCAAAGTACGGACTACCACACGTCGGCGTTCACATACAACCCACAGCACGGACTAAAACGCCTTAGCACGCGTCTACTCTAGACCGCTGCATTTACCACGAAACCCCAGTACGCCCACCTGCATGGACTATAAGAGGTCAACTTATGCAACATTCTAGTCCATAGCATTGACTACAACATCTGCCCAATATTCCCCTACACCCCAGACTAGTATAGATCTCTATGGCTGCATTAAACGCCTAGCTGGAGCTACCGACTAATATTAAACCTCAGTAACAGAAGTACCCTAAACTCAGCAACGTCCTACACCAGACCTATATCATATCTCAGCAACGATCTATACCAACACTAAAAATGCCTAGAATACACTACGCTGTAATACATTCACACGCACAAAACATTACAAACACTGCCAACAATTTTCATATGAATTGCCAATCAAAAATTTAGTATTTTTGAATGG
This sequence comes from Priapulus caudatus, assembly GCF_000485595.1. Lineage (NCBI taxonomy): Eukaryota > Metazoa > Priapulida > Priapulimorpha > Priapulimorphida > Priapulidae > Priapulus > Priapulus caudatus. The sequence goes on from NW_014577363.1 coordinate 76,853, forward strand.
TCACAAATAGTTTAAATGCAAGTTCGTAGCTTCATAATGTACACATGGAATAGGTGGTGGAATCATAGATATAGAATGCAGAAGAGAAACAGATACAGAATATAGAATCTGTATTCTATATCTGTGGTGGAATCCTCACCTAGCGATCCATACACTTCGCTTCGTATACAATAGGTTTAGGTATACTGCAACAAGCAAGTACTATATATACGACGTAGAACGCTTCTATAGAACACTTTAGGCATACATCTATTACATAGTAACGCTCATAGGGTCTATGTCTCCCTGGGTACTGCCGGAACGTACCCTGGGTACGGTCCGGTATACCGGAACGTACCCTGGTAACTATCTGATATGGTTAGGGTTATAGTTGAGTGTCACGCCTTACTGTAAACTTTTCTAAACACAATAAGTGACAGATCTTTTCATCACAATTCCTGATTGTGCATTAACACTAACGAATGTAAAGAGATCCCCAACAAACACGGGCAATTCGACATTCATTTGACCCAATGAATGGAAATGTTTTTTTCACTTAAACAAACAGAGAGCAAAAAAACACAATCACTCAAAACACATTTGACAGTTTTTTCTACAGATTTTAAACGCTCTCTCTTCCCTGTTTGAAGCTGCTCAGAAAACACATGTTCCAGTTAACAGTTTACGAATATGTTATTAACAAACAGCATCAATGCCAGCCTCATGTGATGAATCTCTAAGTAATGTTGTTCATCCGCAAGATAACAGCTCCAGCAACAGCAAGAACACCAGCTGCACGAGCAAATGCATATTACAGATACGACATCGAGTACCTCAGATCAACATGGCAGTGCGGGTAAACATGTATATAATTATAATCACAACTTCGGGTTCATGACTGAGAAATAACGGGCTGGTTCTCTAAGCATAGCTCTGAGGCACACGACATATTCGCCAGTTATATACTTGCCACGAGCTGTGCTTCAGTCTACGTCCGATTACAATGCCACCTTGTGAGTAGATTCTTCGCTATTACTGGATGGGTACTACTCTAGCAACGAAAGGGTAGTCATAATTTGTAGATAAAACTGACACAACGCTCAAGTATGCACATAAATTAAAAATATAAATACGTTAACATGATGAAGTTGCTGCGTAAAAACATCGGAAAACACTGGAATATCGTATAAAAAATTACAAAGGTACAAACATAAAATGAATGAACAGATCAAATTGTATAATAACTCAAGTTCAGTCATTCCCTGTGGCTCTTTGCATTTACGTGCGCCATCAGTGACCGTATGCTACACGCGACTGGTTTGTTCACAAGAAAACAGTAAACATAAACGTCAAACGAAACAAACTGAACAACCTGATAATTAAATAATTTCATCGGATCTCTATTATAGTTCACATGCTAATAACGTTAATCTCAGTTAGATCCAAATTAAGTTAAAAATAACTTACACTGACGAAATTTTCATCCATCTCTCCGATAGACTTCCTCAGGTCCGAGAACATCAGAACTGAAGAAGTCTATCGGAGATATGGACGAAAATTTCGTCAGTGTAAGTTATTTTTAACTTAATTTGGATCTAGAACTGAGATCAACTTTATTAGCTTGTGAACTGAACAACGAATTACACCACGGAGAGACCACTGAACCACGGAAATTCTGACGAAGCTCGAAGCTACCATGTGAATATAGCATCACCAAGTCAACATTAACCTTGCCACTCATTCTAGTGTAGCTCACACACCCTTACTTGTATGCACACTCAAGTTATGTAATTCCCTCTTGAATGGGGATAGGGAATATGTTGGCCAATTCTTTTGAGGATGTAACTCGAACCTATGTTGCCATAACCGCAAAGGCATCCAATTGAGATATAACATGACTTCAATTTGATTCGTTTATAGATCAGCGATTCTTACCATCTCCTTCCCCGCTCCTCATTCTTCCCTCTATCTACTCCACTTTACTATCACTAATTTATATAACATTTGATTTCCTCCAGATGTTATTTACAGCAGGGACCAAAACCTTCAAGATAACTTCTCAATTTGGCACACACGATTGGCACATGCACTGATTCTACTTCCATCAGGTTACGCGATTTTGATGCTAATGCGAGAAATATCCGTCTCGAGAGACTCATATGTACTCAATACTTGGGAAACATTCGAGAGACAAATTACTTTAGCCTGCCCGGAAGAGATACTTTACTACACCACTAATTCACAATCCTTTCCCTTACATCATGTCATCTCCATCACTATCTTACAATTGTACTTCACAGTGTCCCAGCCTACCTCAGGGACTGTCTAACCCTATCTCAAAACAACATATCGTCCGTGTCAGTCATTCAGGGCGTGCCTGCTTCTGTCTCAGCATAAAACCCAACCTCAAGATTGTTCTGCCACTCTGAATGTGCATGTGCCACTCTCCCACAAGGCGTGTCTTTCTCCAGCTTGCATACCACTCCGCCTCAGGCCATGTCCAACTTTGCTCCAGGCCATGCCTACCTGTCTCAGGCAACGATCACTTAGCTCAGGTCATGTCCAACTCTGTCTCAGGTCAATGACTCATGATCACCTCTGTCTCAGATCTCCGTATCCATCTCAGGCCATCTCTCTGTCTCCATCCCAGGGCGTGTCCATCTCCGTCTCAGGGCGTGTCCGTCTCCGTCTCAGGGCGTGTCCGTCTCCATCTCAGGGCGTGTCCGTCTCCGTCTCAGGGCGTGTCCGTCTCCATCTCAGGGCGTGTCCGTCTCCGTCTCAGGGCGTGTCCGTCTCCGTCTCAGGGCGTGTCCGTCTCCGTCTCAGGGCGTGTCCGTCTCCGTCTCAGGGCGTGTCCGTCTCCATCTCAGGGCGTGTCCGTCTCTGTCTCAGTGTCTCCAGCCTCGGCCGCTCCCGCCCCCGGCGCTCGCTTCTTGGCCGGCGGGCGGGTCTTTGCGTCGACACGATCGCGTACGCGCTCCATGATGTCAGCGAGCTCGGTCGCGTCGTAGCGATGGAAGAGCCTGCAGTGACGCAGGTTCGCGCGGCGGCGACGCACGTGCGGCACGGCGTGCTGCAGACACAGGTAGTTCTGCTCACGCTCGTTCAGCACGAGCGACACGTAAGGGATGCAGCGACACACGTCGCAGTGCTGCTGCTCCTCGTCCAGCGCCTGCTTGCGGCTCGCGCGCGGACGCTTCCCCTCCGCCGTGAAGTCCGTCGGCAGGCTGAGACGCTCGGAGGAGCGGAGCCCGAGCGAGTAAAGCTGCTTGCGGTAGGTGACCTCGTCGCTGCGGATCTCGTCTAGGATCGGCGCGACGTGGCGGAGCGCGTCGACGCCCGTGCGTGCGTCCAGCGCGAGTTGGATCACCAGCTGCTGGAGGGAGATCGCCGGCGGGCGGTGAGCGGTGCGCAGCCGCCGCACCGCGTCGCATCCCCGCGGAAGCCAGTCGGCCCCCGCGAAGCTGACGCGCTCCGAGATCGCGTATCCGCAGGCGACTGACGCGGCGTACGCGCCGGGAAAGACGATGAGGAATCGGCCCGGCTCGAGCGAGAGCCGGGCGACGGACACGCGGCCCGCAACGAGCAGCCCGACGGGCAGCATGCAGGAGTCGGCGACGACACCGCCGCCCCGCCACGCCGCCGGCTGCCGCTGCCGCACCGCGTCCTCGAACCGCGCGGCGTGCGACGGCGGCACGGCGTAGTGTACGACGCGCGCGCCCGTGTGAAGGTAGTGAACGACGGGGAGACAGAGCGCGTCGCGCTGCCAGCACTGCGTCGAGAACAACATGGCCGCCGAGAGCTCGGGGACGGTGACCCCGGGCACGGCGAGCGGGTGTAGCACAGACTTGGTGCTGTGACCGAGCGCATTGAGGTTCCACGCGTGGCGGGAGAACGCGGAGTCCTTCGCCGACGGGAACGCGGTGCCGACGGCCGTACCGGCCTGCACTACGACGTGCCTCGCACCCTCGCTCACCGTCCGCCAGTACTCCGCCTCCACCTCCGTGTCGGTGGGCGCGCGCCGAAAATACATGTTCATCGTGTTGCGCGACATGCGGAAGAAGCTACTCAGCGACATCTTACTGCCGCGGACGGCGCACGCAGCCTCCTCATCCTCGTCCTCGTCGTCCTCCAGGGGGAGCCGCTCGTCGGTGCGCACTTGCTCCTCCAGGGCGCGCCGGTCGTCGGTCGACAGCATGTCGTAGGAGACGAGGTACTTGCAGTAGGCGTCGTAGAGTTTCGGCACGCGGTCCTGTGCGCAGCGAGAGATGCCGAGAAAGTCGGCCACCTTGTTCCACTTCTTCTTCTGGATAACGTCCTGCATGCCGCCGAAACGCCGCACCGCGTCGAAGAACTTCGGCAGGTCGAGTTCGATGCCACCGATGAGAGGGTGCGCGCCAAACTCGACGCCCTGCGCCGCCATGTGGCGCTTGATGCTCTCGAGGCGGCGGTCGCTGGCGCCGTGCGTGGTGAACGCGCGGTGCACGCGCTGCGTACGCGTCGTTAGCCTCATCTCGTCGCTGACCGTACATTCGGGGCTCCAGCCGGGCGGCGGCACGATCGCGCAGACGCCGTACGGCTCGGCGCGCGCGCGAACGCGGTCGATGTACGCGAGCGGCTCACGAAACTCTTCCTCTGTCGGCCGGAAGACGGGCGCGGCGAGCAGTCGCCCGACGCCAGGGGGCGGCACCGTCGCCGCGTCGTCCGATTTGGCGCGCGGCGTCTTAGCGGCGGCGCCGAGCGGGCGCCCCCTGCCCCGCTTGGGGGCGCCAGCAGTCGTGTCGCCTGGGGAAGGCGGCGCGCTGTCGTGAGAGAGTCTCTGGGACGGGGATCTGAGGGGAGGGGCGGGGTCAGAGGTCACGGTTGCGCCGCTCTGCGCTGGCGACTTAACGCACTGCGGGAGCGACTTAGCAGGCTGCGGCGGGGAGTTAACGGTCTGTGCGGGGGACTTAACGTTCTGCGAGATGGACTTAACAGCCTGCATGGTTGCAGTGGACGGTGAAGGTGACTTAGTCTGGCTGGTAGGGCTGACGTGTTCACCTGGTCCTACTCCTGCAGTAACACTCGCCGGGGAAGATAACCTACCCAGCATTGCAGCACTGGCTTGACAAACTGACCTACCCTGGGCAGTGGTGCTAGTCTGGGATGGTGACCTACCCTGGACAGTGGTGCTAGTCTGGGATGGTGACCTACCA
>NW_014577363.1:82248-89864 GCF_000485595.1 Priapulus caudatus
GATCGAGCCTGACGCGCGCGGACGCTTCGTCGCGCAGCGGCACGCGAGTCGCACGGCACCGCGCCTCCCCGCCGCGCGGCTGACCGACACCGAGCCGCGAGCAGCCGTCGCCGCGCTCCATGCGGAAGGGATCGCGAAAGTACGCATCGCCACGACGACCACGCACGCGGAGAAGCGGCGGCGAGACTCTCGCAGAGGCGTCCAGCGCCGAGGGTCCGGCGGGCAGAAGCGGATGAAGGATGCGAAGCGGGAAACAAGCTGGCGGAGCTGCGGACGTTCGCTGGCGAGGACAGCGTGTTCGCGAAACCTGCGAGCGCGGCCCGCTCCTCTTCGACCGACAAAGAAACCGAAGCCGGACCCGGCAGCGGTTCCGGCGGCGCCGGCCATCGTCGTCGTCACGCTCGTCCGAGTCGACAGCGGACGGATCACGTGCACAGGCCCCAGCGTAAGAACGGCGATGACAGCGGCTCGCTACGGGCGACGGGCGGAGGGATGCTCGGCAGCAGAGGAGGCGGCGTCGCGGCGCGCGCCGCCTCGCGAGAGACGTCCGCTTTGTCAAGAAGCCGTCGGAAGGAGTCCGCTGAAGATCCCGATCCGCTGAAGGCATCGATCTCGACGCAGACAGAGGGCGACGACGGCTCCCGAAGCGCCTGCCAACTAGAAGATCTCCGCGCGCACTGACCACGCAAGAAGGAGGCCGGTGGCGCACCGGCCGCGGGGGAGCGCCGCAAAAAGCGAAGCGGTCGGACGTCGACGCTACGTGGCCATCAACGGCGTCGTGCGCCGCACTCTCACAGAGGCGCATGTAATGCTCTCGGAGCCGCGGCAAGCAAGCAGTGAGCACGAGGCGCGAACGCAGACGCGACAGCACCGGGTGGATGGCCGGCGGAGGGCGCGCGCCGCCGCGGGGCCATCATTCACACGGAGTGATGGTGCTCCGGCCGAGAGCTGTCGTCGGTCAAAGCAGGAGGAAGCCCGTTGCCGGGCCGCAGATCGGTGCGTCGATGGCGACGCGACCTCAGCGAGGCGCGGGCGTCGCAGGACATCCTTGCGAGACGAGCAAGAGAAGAAACGCCGCCGTGCCGCGGCTGACGAGACCATCAGATGGCTTCCACAACTAGCGCGAAGAGGAACGGGGATGGCGTAACGCCTCGTGTCGAACGCAGGGAAGTCCGCTGGAAAAAGATGAAAAAGAGCTGGTGGAGAGGCGCCTGTCGACAGAGGGGAGGGAGTCACTACAGGGAGTAAGGACTCGGCGGAGAGGAGAGAGCCCGGGACGAGGAAGGAAGCCTACCTCAAGGTCAGTCCCCGCCGCTTCGCAGCGCGGAGGAACTCGACCGGCGAGAGGCATGTCTTGGCAAAAGGAGGTTTCGGAAGCGGAGAGCAGTATCAAACTGGGCCGAGGCGACGGTGCGGTGAGAAGAGAGAAGGGGAATTGCCAGCGCACTGCCTCGAACGCGACGCCAAAGCGAGGCACGGCCGAATTGGACGAAGGCAGTCAGTGTTAGCCTTCGCTTGCAGACGTATGGCTTGGTGTGCAGTGATCGGGCAGAGGCACAGAGTAGCTCTGTTTGTGCAGGGTAGGGTGGCGACTGCAGGGCGGCATGAATGCACAGGGTAAGGCGTTGCTCCATGGCATGTGTGAGGCCAGCAGCAGTTAGGGGAATTACACAGAGCAGCGTGAACGCACAGGGTAGACCAGGTTCACAGATCAGTTTACCTGCACATTGTAAGTCACCTTCCCAGGCTAGCACCAACTGTCGCATGGTAGTCACCATCCCAGACATAGACACGGCACTGATCCAATGGTGATCACCATCCCCAAGCTGCAGCACTGACCCATGTAGGATGCACCAATTCCCAGACTAAGCACCGACTGCACAGGGTAGGATCAACCATCCCAGATAGCAGCAATGACAATGGTAGAATATCACGCATCCGCAGACTAGCAACCAATGCCCAGGGTAGGTCCACCATCCCATGGCTAGCATCCACTGTCCAGCGGTAGGTCACCATTCCCAGGCTAGCATCCACTATGTCCAGGGTAAGGTCACCATCCCAGACTAGCACTAGCCTGTCCGATGGCAAACTGTTCATGTAGATGCACCATCGCCAGACATAGCACGCACTGCCGCAGGGTAGATCACCATACGCCAGGTTACACCACATGTCCCAGAGGTAGGTCACCATCCAGGCGCTGACGTCAGGCTCGCGTCCGACGTCCGCGTCGGCGACGACGCGACCGACGAGTCGTCCGAGTTACAGCTCGCTCGCTCTAGCGCCCTCCGGTGGCGCGTCTTAACCTCGCTCTCACGCAACATGTCGTCGAGTGGCGCGGGCGGCGGTACGACCGCTTGCGCTCGCTTCAGTATGCGCTCCATCGTGTTGAGCGAGCGTCCGCCGCCGCCAGCCCCCTCTCGTGCCCGGCTGCGCGTCTGGATCACCTTCCGCGTGCGCGGCTCCCAGCGTGCAGGGGGCGCCGCGGTTCTCCGCTCCGCCCGCGCATCGTCGTCGCACCGCCGCACCTTCGCGGTGACCTCTGACCTCAGCGGGGGTCGGCCTCGCTTTGGTATGCGGTCGAGGTCGCACGCCGGCGGTGCGGCGCAGGGTCGCGACGAAGACGACGACGACGCCTGGCTGCGTGTCACGACCATGGTCGCCGCCTTCCGCGGCAGCGACCCCGCCAGATGGCGCCGCTGCACGGGCGCGTGCTTGCCAGGAGGCGCGCGGCGCGTGGTTTCGCCGTGCGCCTTGCGCGAGTGCATCTGCCGCTGGCGGCTGATGATATTCTTGACGATCTTGCGAGCTCGCTTCTCCTCGGCCGTCTTCGGTCGATTCAGCGATCCCGGCGGCCGGCCCGGCCCGCGCCGCGGCTGCCCCGCCAGCGCCACCTTCTGGCTGTCAACGCGGCGGCGCATGGCGGGCTTTAGTGGTCGCCGTGGCGACTGCGCCTCGGAGCTCGCGATGGCTTTCAGCAGCGGCCACAGCTTGCCGCTGCGTGCGCCCGGATGCTCGGGCGGCGCCTGTCGCGCGCCCGACAGCGCCCTCTGGGAGCGAAGCGGCGCGACGCCGAGGTCATCGTATATCGAGGGCGCGGCGTCGTCTGCGTCCGTACCCGTGCGTACTTTGCTCTCTTCGCCGGCCGACGCGTACGACGCGTAGTTGAAGAACTCCATCGACGGCGGCAGCGCCGACGTGCCGCGCAAACACAAGAACGTCAGGAAGTCCTCGGTGATGGCGCGGCGAGTCGTCGACGACGAGCAAGATGGCGGACCGGCGCACGACGGCGACGCCTTCAGCTTGGGCGGAGTCATCGACGGGCTGCTGCGTCCACTGCTGCTGCCGTGCCCGGCTCCCTGCGCAAACTTCCGCTGCGCATGCACCTAACAATATAATATACAATATGTACATAATAATAATAATAATTATAAGGAACACCGAGGATGCTAGCCAGCAAATATGTGTGGAGTAAATGCACTGACATTATTCCTATCCTACTGCTGCTGCTGCTGCTACTACCATTCACGCTGCTCTGTGTAATTCCCCTAACATGTGCTGTCACACTGCACGAAGCAGACGCCTTACCCTGTGCACTCATGCCGCCCTGCACCGCCACCCTACCCTGCACAACAGAGCTACTCTGTGCCTCTGCCCGACACTGCACACCCAAGCCAACGTCTGCAGCGAGGCTAACACTGACTGCCTTCGTCACATCGGCCAAGCCTCGCTTTGAGCGTGCGTCGAGGCAGTGCGCTTGCAATTCCCCTTCTCTCTTCACCGCCACCGTCGCCTCGGCCAGTTGATACTGCCTCGCTTCCGAAACCTCCTTTGCAGACAGCCTCCTCGCCGGTTCCGAGTTCCTCCGCGGCGAAGCGGGAGGGACTGACCTTGAGGTAGCTTCCTTCCTCGTCCCGGGCTCTCTCCTCTCCGCCGAGTCCTTACTCCCTGTAGACTCCCTCCCCTCTGTCGACAGTCGCCTCTCCACCAGCTCTTTTCTCTTTTCCGCGGATTCCCTGCGTTCGACGAGGCGTACGCCATCCCCGTTCCTCTTCGCGTAGTTGTGGAAGCCATCTGAGGTCGTCGTCGCCGGCGGCAACGGCGCGCGTTTCTTCTCTGCTCGTCTCGCCGTGTCCTCGACGCCCGCCGCCTCGCTGTGACGCGTTGCCATAGACGACCGATGCGGCGGCGGCGTCTCCTCCTGCTTGACCGACGACAGCTTCTCGGCCGGACGCACCATCACGGTGTGAATGATGCCCCGCGGTGCCGCCGCCGCCGCTGCCGCCGCCCGGTGCTGTCGCGTCTGGTTCGCTGCCTCGTTGCTCACTGCTGCTGCCCGCGGCTCCGAGAGATCATGCGCCCTCTGGTGAGTGGCGGGCACGACGCCGTGATGGCCACGTAGCGTCGACGCCGACCGCTTCGCTTTTGCGGCGTCCCCCGCGGTGGCGCCACCGACCTCCTTCTTGACGTGGGAGCGCGCGGAGATCTTCAGTGGCAGCGCTTCGGGGCCGTCGTCGCCCTCTGTCTGCGTCGAGATCGATCGCTTCAGCGGGATCGGGATCTTCAGCGACTCCTCCGACGGCTTCTTGACAAGCGGACGTCTCTCGCGAGGCGGCGCGCGCCGCGACGCCGCCTCCTGCTGCGCCGAGCATCCCTCCGCCGTCGCCCGTAGCGACCGCGTCATCGCCGTTCTACGCGGAGGCTGCGCACGCGACTCCGTCCGCGTCGACTCGGACGAGCGAGACGACGACGATGGCGGCGCCGCCGCCGCCGCGCCGGGGTCCGGCTTCGGTTTCTTTGTCGGCGAAGAGGAAGCGGACCGGCTTGCAGGTTTCGCGAACACCGCGTCCTCGCAGCGAAACGTCCGCAGCATCCGCAGCTTGTCCCGCTTCGCATCCTCATCCGTCGCCCGCCGGACCCTCGGCGCGGCCTCGCGAGACGGTCTCGCCGCCGCTTCCTCCGCCGGCCGTCGTCGTGGCGATGCGTCTTCGCGATCCCGCTTCCGTGCCTCCTTTCCGTTTGTTGTGAGAGAGATACGACGCGTAGGTTTGAAGAAACCTTTCCATCGACGGCGGCAGCGCACCGAGCGTGCGCATCGCAAACAAGAACTGTCGTAGGAAGTCCTCTGGTGACTGGCGCGGGAGTCGTCGACGACGAGCAAATGAATGGCGGTACCGCTCTGCGGCCTGCGCACGACGACGGCCGCGCCTTTCTAGCTTGGGCGGATCGTATGAGTGATGCTCTGCGTCCACTGCTGCTGCCAGTGCACCCGGCTCCGCTGCGCAACTTCCGCTGGCATACGCGAGATGCACCTAACATATAATATACCAATATGTACATAATAATAATAATTAATTATGTAAGGAACACGAACGCGGGATTGCTTAGCGCAAAATTATGGTGCGCTGACGTAACTGCGTACTGACATTTTCCTTATCCTTACTGCTTGCTGCTGCTGCTACTACCGCACATACTACTGCTAATACCACTGAATTACTTTCTATCACTACTGCTGCTGCTGCTGCTACTACCACTACTACTGCTAAATACACTGACATTATTCCTATCCTGCTGCTGCTGCTGCTACTGCTGCTACTACTGCTAAATACACTGACATTATTCCTATCCTGCGACTGCTGCTGCTGCTACTGCTGCTACTACTACTACTGCTAAATACACTGACATTATTCTTATCCTGCTGCTGCTGGTGCTGGTGCTGCTGCTGCTACTACCGCTACTACTGCTAAATACATGACATTGTTCCTATCCTGCGGCTGCTGCTGCTGGTTGCTATACTCTTACTTAAATACAAGCTGACATGGTATTCTTATCCTGCTGCTGCTGGTGCTCGGCCGTGCTTGCTGCTGCTTACATACCGCTAACTACTGTAAATAAATGACATTTCTATCCTGCTCCTGGGTGCTGCTGCTGCTGTGCTGCTGCTGCTGCTTGTGCTGCTGCCTGCTGCCTGATGACTACCGGCTGACTACTGCCTAATGCACTGACATTATTCCCTATCCTGGCTGCTGCCTCTGCCCTACTACCACTTACTACTTTGCAAAATACACTGAACATTGTTCCTATCCTCGCGCCGGCTGTACTGCTGCCTACTACTGTAACATGCACTGGTCTATTCTTCCATATCCTGCTGCTGCGGGGTTGGCTAATGCAATGCTCATGCCTACTACCATACTAGTTGCTAGATAATGACTACCAGCTATGTTCAGCTTGTCGAGAATTATACAAACCAGCCAGGGAAATAAGTTTAACAACCCATGATAAGCAATAAAACTTAGCCAGGGCTCACTACGGTTTGTAATACCGAGTAGTGTTAAACGACGTTATAGTTGCAGACCCGAACTGTGGGCTGCTACGATCAACACTGTGAGACTATTTAACATAATGTTAGAAGAAAAAAAGTGTAATATGGTAATAGAGGAAGGAAGGTGTGACAGTCACAGATGTAAAACACAGGGGCACAAACAATTCTATACAATTGACCTAGAGGAGGAGAGATTATTTTTATATAAATATGCTCTATGCTGATGACTGATAGAAAGAGAGGGCAGCGGAGAGAGAAAGGTGGAGAGAGAGAAGGAGAGAGGAGGGGAGGCGAGGAATGAGAGGTGGAGAGGAAGAGAGGAGAGAGGGATAGGAGGAGAGAAGGGTGCGAGAGGAGAGAGAGAGAGAGGGGGGAGAGAGAGGTGGAGAGGAGAGAGAGAAAGCAGAGGGCGGGGGAGTGAGAGAGAGAAGGTGGAGAAGAGGAAGAGAGAGAAGAGGAGAGAGAGTGAGAGGAAGAGAGAGTAGTATATGATAAAATACTAAAAGTATGGTGACTTTGCCGTCATTACGATTTGGCGAAGACGAAGACTTACTGTCGAAGGCCGTCAGACTTTCTGTTGTGAGTTTTGATTGTCGACACCTGTGCATCACTTCTCCTTTCATTCTTTCTTAGGGTTGTTAACTTCCTACAACCAGGTAGCGGTCCGATCGAAGATATTGACGAGAGGCAGAGGAAGGAGGGTGGTGTCAATGCAGTTACTCTCTAAGCTGTCTTAGAGATATGCACATGAGAAGTTGTAATGCCTTAATTACTATGATTTGTACATGGGCAGTCCACAAGCCAACTGTATACCTATGAACACATATATACTGGCAACTACAGCAAACTGGACTACAGGTCATCAAGGCAGGACTCAAACCTCTGACCCCTTAACACGTAGTTATGTATGCTAACCATTGCTCGTGAATACGAGGGCATTAAGTGAAGCTATGAATAGGGTCTATGTACCCCAGAAGTACTGCCGTGAACGTAGCACCTGGGTACGGTCGGGGGTTTATACCGGAACGTACCTGGTCAAACATATCTAATAGTGTGCGCTGACAGATAAGCTACATAGTGGTCTATGGTCCCCCAGCGGTACTGCCGGAACGTACCTGGTGTGGCGTCCGGTTATACCCGGAACGTACGCTTGGTAACTATCTGATATGGTTTAGGGTTAGGGTTAGGGTTAGCGGAGTTCAGAGCGGTAGGGCGACTCGCTGGTCTCGTTTAGTGGGAGTAGGCGATGAGGTTACGGTCAGCATATTAGTTGTCCCCAGGTACGTTTCGGCGGTAT
>NW_014577363.1:92645-95489 GCF_000485595.1 Priapulus caudatus
GCATGGAGCGCGGCGACGGCTGCTCGCGGCTCGGGTCGCGCCGCGCGGCGGGGAGGCGCGGTGCGTGCGACCGCGGCCCGCCGCGCGAGCGTTCCGCGCGCGTCAGGCTCGATCCGTTCCGGTATACCAGACCATACCCAGGGTACGTTCCGGCAGTACCCAGGGGGACATAGACCCAGGGTACGTTCCGGCAGTACCCAGGGGGACATAGACCCTCTCAGCTTAAGTGAACCTATTTCATGCCACACGCATGTAGACATAGTGTTGAAATGTGAAAAGAAAAAATCTCATTCTGCACCATGGAAGACACACCTGCAGTGAAGCATGAATCGCCTTTTTAAGCTCCTTCTCCTCCTTCCAGGAGAGGCCATTGTTGTACTCTAGGCTCTTCTGCACAATATGCCGCCTTGGTCGCTCCGTTGTCTCCGATGTCATCCCTACAGTGCGGCTTTTCTCACAATCAACTGTAGTCTGTATGTGTTCACGTCAGCCGACGTTCTGACATCTGTATGCTAAGTTGCTAACACCTAGAGTTACGAGAAAAGTGTCATGGACATTTATAAGAGAAAAGTGCGATGGAAATACAAATTACAATACAGCAATCAGTATTCAAGAAAAGAATTAAGAGATCTAGAACTAGAACAAGTAGAAGTAGAAGACAACCTAGTAGTAGTAGAAGTAGAACGTTGAACGAAGAAATTGTGACTATGCGATACCGTGTGTTTTACAAGCAAAACTGAAGTTCAATGCGTCAATGTTACATATTACCGAGATGATGCACTTATGGTGTAAACCAAGCAAAAGCCTACCTACATATGTGTATTCGTTTAATACACCGAAACAGCACAATATAGGAAGCATTTTCAATGTATAAGAACGGACACAAAGAAAACATGCCCATTGTGGTGTTGATTATACGCTGCTGCCCTCTACTACAATTCTTTTACAATTTATTACGGTAATGTAGACGCCATTATCGGGTCTAACCGCATTATTGGTGGTGTACAACAGTAGAGGACGTACGGTCTATAGGCAGAGGAATGACATAACATTGACATCGCTGGAAATTTGAATTGATCCGCGTTAGATTATTTTTCTTCGTTTCAATAAATATACACGCATCGGAAATACGGTATTATTCACACATTTAATTCGCCAATAGGTGGCAGCACGCTCCAGTGTGCACCGCGAGAACCTCGGTACAGTTGTAAATACGTGTTCATCGCGTTTCAGCCGGCCACGGATAGAAATCTTATCTTTGATTACTTATTCCGGTAAACTTATATTATGTTAGCGATAGAGGAAGTTATATTGGAGATATCCCGTTGGTGCACAAATTTGAGCAAATCGTAGGTGTTGGACTTCCCGCATACACTTACACACAATCACTGACACTGTCACTGATTACTATACGGTACTGCCTGCGATTGGAGCTGTGACGTGGTCAAGTACTGTAGGTGCCTAGTCAAGCAAGGTGAGATCGCTCACACAGTCACTGGTGCCATTCGGTGAAAACGTGTTAATTAACGTATTATCTTGGTATTATATATATTATAATATTTTATACGATTTGCTCCACTTCTCTCTCCATCTTCGTTATAGTCCCCAGGACGTTTGAAGATTAACACTTATGAGGTTATATATAGTGATATATAACTATAAGAGTGTGAATATATATATAGTCGTGGAATGAGGTACATTGACACTACTAACTGGTAGGATCTCGTTGATGAGTATGCGCTCAAGCGGATTGATGAGAAGTATGGTCCAAGCGTACTATACTTATCAACGTAAGACGATCTGAATCGTTATCGACAAGTCACCGTAGCTGTGGACATGCGGTGTCAAAGAAATCCACATTGTAGGCAAACGTTAGTACCACGAAGTGATGGCGACAAGCACGACTTGTCCGTCATATGCGAACCGGCAATCGATCAGAACGCCCTAGCCAAACCCTAGCACCCCCCCCTGAAGTCATACAAAGTATAGAACCTTAGTATCGCACGAAGTGGTGTTAGGTGTTTAGGGGTTAAAGGTAGGGTTAGGTTTATGCATCATTCTCGTTGATATACGGAAAGTCTTGTGCATCAGTTGATGAATACACAGTAAATACTGTGCATCACTTTCGTGATACGCCTAAGGTGCCTAAAGCTGGATTTGCGCCCGTGGACATATCAATTTATCATCTCGTATCCTATGAACGGGCGCATTACTGTACTCTTTGATAATATATCAGGGTTCTCCCACCAGAATGAAATCCGATCTACAGGGGGCAGGGAGCGGCGAGCAAGCAGCCGAGGGGGAAGGCACGAGCACGCGAGCGAAAACTACACGAAGCGCGAGCATAGACACGCGACCCAACCGAGGGAGGCACTCTCGATGTTTTTTACGGTAACCACTAATTCGAAGATTCGGTAAAAATTGCCGGACGCCACACAACCCACACACACACAATCACCACACCACCACGCGCGCGGCATAAATACAATTGTATTATGTTTATAATATTATATATATATATATACGTATATATAGCTATATATAACATTAGATCGTACTATAATATGGGGTTCTTTGTATATAATAAGATTAGCGCGAGTCTGTGTACAGTTTTAGTGTTGGCTTTATGGTTGAACAGGGTTAAACACTTATTATATAAACTAATTTTGAACAGGTTAAATTAGTATTAGCTGCAGTGTACTAATTAGATATAAAGTGCAATAAGCGGAGTGCGCCAGTGAAATTAATACGGAGTACGCAACAAATACGAATAGAATGATTTATAGAATTATAGAACGGGATTCTATTTTAGAATCATAGATGAAATTTTATTATTATTAGAAT
>NW_014577363.1:95514-106474 GCF_000485595.1 Priapulus caudatus
AGGGGGGTCCGGGGGGGTTGTTTTTTTTACCGACCACTAATTAATGCGTAAAAATTGCCACCACACCATAGACGGTATTTGGGGGTTCTTGTATATATAAGATAGCCGAGTCTGTGTACAGTTAGTGTTGGGTTCGGGACAGGTTAACTTTTTGTACTTGTGTATGGTCTGCAGTGCATGCGTAAAAATACACGCGTCGGTCGTCCTGGTCGAATGGGAATTCTTGACGATCGATTCCCGCGCTATCAAACTTTTATTGTGGTGGAATTTAATCGGGGCGGAGGTAAATTTAAACGGGGCGCAATGATTGAAACAAGGGGGAGTTTTCCCAAACGGGGCGCGCGCGCCCCGTTTGCGCAACGTAGGGAGAACCCTTATTAGAGAGATATTATTATAATAGAGGTATTATTAGCTCTTGATATATATATCAAGAGTACATAATAGAGAGTATCTCTATTATGTACTCTTGATATATATTATATATAGTACTAAAATTAGTGTATATGGCAAGATCATTAAAAGAATATCGAGTGCAAGAGAGAAAAATTAACAAGGCCAAAAACATCATGCCAAATCTTATAAATATTCTTCAAGATAAAGAATTGTGGGCAAAAAGGTGTATCGGGGTGTGAAAACATGCAACAAGACAACCATGCACAGTAGCACTGATAGGGTCTATGTCCCCCAGGGTACTGCTGGAACGTACCCTGGTAACTACCTAGCTGATATGGTTAGGGTTAGGGTTAGAGTTAGGGTTAGGGTTAGGGAGTAGGCTTAGGCGACTCCCTAGACTCGTTTAGTGGAATAGGCGAGGTACGGTCCGGCATATTAGATAGTAGTATTTAGTACCAGGGTACGTCCCGGCAGTACCCTGGGGGACATAGACCTTATCTGCCACAGTAGCAGCATTCTTACAGTGTTACTTATGATCTGTAATGATGCTGCTACTGTGCTCAATTAAAGTGTATGACTCATAAACGTTAATGTCATAGCAGATAAGTAACCTCACTGTCCTCAGGAACCAAAACAGTGGTTTACAGTCAAAATGGTATCGACAAAAACCAGGGTAAAGGGCTGAATCAAACTATAGGCCTACACAATGATCAAAAGGTATACAGAAGCGTGCAAAGTCCAGAATGCGTTGGGGTTACGTTTATACAGACAGTAATTTACATGAGAATGCATGCAGATTTCAACCAAAAATATGTGCAGTGATTACAATGTTTAATAAAACCAGTGAGTTAATATTCTCCGAGGAGGACAGCCATATGAGTTTATACCTTAAATGTGATAATAACTGCCTTTTACATATAAATTTACATTGCACTATAGAAATTAGAATGCAATTTTTTAACTCTGACCAAGGAGGATGTTTATGATGAACGCTCTGCTTGTGTAGGGTGAATACGTCACAGTTGGTGTTACTTTTCATTCCGTAGTTAAACTCAGGTCTAGATTTGTGTGAGTGAACAGAAATGGTTATAGTAAATTAAGAACCAACCAAAGATGTGTGGTAACAACTTGCATCTCAATTTAATCATAAATTTCAGATGCCGAAAGAGAGCCTCAACTTGAACTTGAAGGACCGGCTTGATGAAAATGAGTTGGATCTCAATATGAGTGATCTGTCAGTAGTTCCTATGAAAGAACTGGTAATAATCCATGCTTAGACTGATAAGTAATTATAGTACTCCCATTATCATTAGTTTTAAAGTCGTCTTACAGGATAATGTTGTTAGGAGCACCATATCCATAAGTATTTATGTCTATCATATGTCAAAATGAAAATGCCATAACTTTTGGATAACATTTCATTTTTAATGATATACTATAATGGTTATTATTATGTATGGTGTTTCTGGCAACAACCCCTGGATCATAGTAATCTGAAAACCACTAGGTCCAGCAACCTTTTGCATAATGTAATCTAATTTCAACCAATCAGAGCTTAGACTCTTACATACTGGAGTTTATTTTTATTCGAGTATCTAGTATACATGAGCAGTTATGCATTGAGTAGCTGTACAATATACATAGACTCATAGTAATATCATGGTATTGCTACATAGGTATTTGACTCACTTCTACTCATGCCTAATTTCTATAATATGCATTGCTTAAAAACAAGACAGCAACATTAGGTAATTATTATATCATATTCAGGCTGCACTACCTCAAGCTACCAATGTGGACCTGTCCTGCAATAGCATACGGGACATTCCTGTGAGTATTAAATCGATGAGCTGTGATGCATTCTGCCGTGCACTTCGAATACTGTGGGTTACTTACGCTCGAAAGGTCATTGTCGTATAATGGCATATAATATGTACCCGAGGTAACTATCTGATATGGTTAGGGTGTTAGGGTTAGGGTTAGGGAGTAGGCGTAGGCGACATACTCGCCGACACCTCGGATATTACATATACGACAACGACCCCTTCAGCGTTACTTACCCGAAAGGTCTATGCCTGCTTTAGCTAGTACAGTATAGGCATGCAGTGTGTATCTACATAAGACATGTTACACATACAGTTTGTAGTGAAGGTTTGTACTTACACCAGTGACGTAAGACATGTTACACATACAGGTTGTAGTGAAGGTTTGTACTTACACCAGTGACATATAAGATGTTCACGTTTGTGTTTTTAATGAGCTGCTAATTTAACAGAGGGATACACTACACTTTTATTGTATATATGTGAAAGCAGTAGACTTGAAACCAAGAGAGATAGTAGACCCTGTCGCAGATAAGCGGTGTCTTCAATTATCACAAAGAAAATTAAACGCTTGTCACTACCAATGGGAAAGTCTAGTTTGTACAAAAAATCTTGCAGAATAAAGGTGAAATTGATTGTTACATAAAATAGTTTGAGATATTTTGTACTGTAACTGATTAATGTTACATGAGATAACCGTTGTGCATTTTGTCAGATCGCACTTAAAGAAATTATATACATTGCCTCGTACTATGCAGCGTTGGCTACGAATCGCGATTGATTTTGATTATCTGTGACAATTGTTTCAGGACAGCTTCTGTAATTTGCAACACCTTATGGTGCTGGATCTGAGTAAGAACCAGATTAGTGAGCTGCCAGAAGGCTTTGGAAAGCTGATCAATCTCCAACGTATTGACCTGTACCAAAACAAGCTTACAAACTTGCCAGTTAGTTTCTGCTATTTAAGCAAGTAAGTAACATCACATGTCATCCCCCTTTCATATTTGTCAGGTTGTTGACAGATCTCTGGCGATTTATTCGATTACCTAACAAATTTCAATTCAATACAAAATTTAACCTGACCTAATATTGACATACTGCCTATAGGCAACTGTAGCAGGCGAGGTCACTAACACTAGTCCCTCCCCTGTTTGTTTATTTCAATAGACCACATAAAATGCAATGGTACAATGAAATAAACCTTCAGGATTTTATGCAGTCCCTCGCCTGCTTAAACAGTACTGTTTTATTTCAGGCTAAAATGGCTTGATGTGAAGGATAACCCATTGTTGGAACCATTGAAAAAGGTCGCAGGTGATTGTCTTGATGAAAAGCAATGCAAAAATAGTGCCAAGCAGGTATGACATGTGTAGTTTCATCAGTGTAAGATGAAGCTATTGAAGTACTGGTATAGTAAAAGTAACATTCATGGTTGTGGATGACATCATAGTACTAAGGTTAAAGCCGGAGTAAATGTCTGTGTGGGGTAGCAAAAATCTCATCAGTCATGATAAGTATTGATAAGGGAATAAATGTAAGAATCGTTTCAAGAAATAATGGACGTAAAAAGTAATGGGTGGTTTCAAATTGGATTGAATAGATTGTTTTACTTTGATGGATGTTACTTTTAATTTGGGGGTATTTACATTCATTGGATTTGTATTGTGTAATCTTTGTTTGATCCATAATCCGACCCACTTGCCATCATCAGAAGTTATCATTCTTAATATTAAACTTTATTGATTGCTATATTATCCACCCATACATCAGTCAGCTGCCAAACCTGTGCTCTTAACTAAAAACATTCTCTGTAGGTTGTATCTTACATGAAACAAATGGCGTCAGAACTAGAGAGGAGAAAACAGAAAAGCCTGAAAGAAAAACGAGGTATGAGATAGTGAAATGTGAAATGTGATATCATCGACGCGTGAACCATGAAGTCAACAATTTGTTGATTTCTGAAGTCGTATAACATTGCCAGCCATACATTACAGCCTACGGTTAATGACGAGTAGAACCATATTCACTAAAATTGTACAGTTCTTGTTCAAAGTGTCGTTAGCAAGATTCGATTGTATGAATACACAAATAACACAGAAAATCTGTTGTTAGCACGTAATGTAGAAAGGTTAGCAGTACGTTTGAACTTTGCAGTTGAGTAGAAATTGACCAAGTTAGCTCTAACGCAGAATGGTTGGCTTTTTGTCAATTCCTTAGCCTCCCACTTTACTAATTATTTCACAGAGCAAGCGGAAAAGAAGAAGAAAGAGGATGATAGGGAACGAGAGATTTTGAAACAGCAGAAGAAAGCCGAGAAGGAGAGGAAGAGGAGAGAATACGAGGCCGGGCAAGCCAAGAAGAAGAGGGAGTCAGATCTGCAGGATATGCAGAGAGAACCAACACAGCGCAGGCAGGGCATGGAGGCCAAATCTAATGAGCGCAGTGCGCAGAAGAAAGGTTAGAGGCAGCGTTGCACTGATGCATGCGTTATGAGCAGTGGTGAAGGTTAGGATTAGGGTTAATGTTACGATGAAAAGTTGGAGTTAGGGTTCCAATTATAGGACACCAGTTAGGTTAGGGGCAGAGCAAACGCTGCGGCAGTGGAGTCTTACCGGAATGGTTGCGAATGAAAATTCTTGACAGTATGCATTTAATACCATTTATGAATGTGTCCTGCATCATGTTTATACTCCGAGAGCTTTTGTAAACTCACTGTTATTGACACTGCAGCTACTCGTATATAAAAGAAATCAGGGGTGACTAATTAGAAATTATTGTGTCATTATTCACCCGTGAAGAAATGCATGCCTTTGTTTTATGATGTTCTACAAGTAATTGCTCAACAGATGGCAGCACGTGCATCTGTCTAGGGTGTAATGACGGATTTGTGTTTGTAGGGAGCAGCAGCAGTTTGGGTTTCTTCCTGCTGGCTATCGCCGTGACTGTAGCTGCTGCGGCTGCCGGCCTCTACTTCTACTGCACAGAGATGGCAAGAGAGACAGATCACTGCGTCGCTTTGGAGGTTTGGTTCAAGGACATGTACAGAACGATTAGTATCACAACTGTGGCAGCTTGGCAGTGGACACACGAAACAGCAATATACACGTGGGATGCGGTAAATCTGGCGATGGCCCGGGCTGCACTTGTCACCATGGAGACTGCCATCCAGGTGTCTGAAAGAGTTAACCTATTTGTGAAGCAATTCTGGTAGTCAGGGTCCATATCATTGTAACAAATCCTGGTTTGAGAGAGACACAGGCACAGACACAGACACACATACACAGGCACAGGCACAGATACAGACACGGACACGGACACGGACACAGGCACAGACACGGGCACACACAGACACAGACACAGATACAGACACACACACACACAGGCACAGACACACACACAGACACAGACACACACACACACACACAGACACAGACACAGACACACACACAGACACAGATACAGACACAGTGTCAGACTCGGACTCAGGCATATAAACAGACATAGCCACACACATACACACACCCACTCACACCACGGCAACTACCAACAAACCATATGTGCATGTTTGTATGCAATTTTAATAATAATGTGTTTCATGGACTTTACTTTGAAATTGTGGTCTAATTGCCAAATTTTGCACTTGGTTTCTACAATTTATATGGATTTTTGTCTGTTATGTTGAATGACATTTCAAAAGGCAGTAACAATTTCAACTGCAGTAATCTCGTTTCGATGAATGGATTTGTGTCATGTAAAAAGCTGCATGTATAATGGCATTTTCTATACTCTATTTGATATCCTCTATTCACAGCCAATGTAACTGTGAGAAGGCATTTTAGTGTGGCACTGTGGCCCGTAAGCCTCTCCATTTACCGAACTTTGCGTCATGCATTTAACATTGCGTTAATGCGTACTCCCTTTCCAGGGTTCTCCAAGAGCACTTATAGCCTGGCGTCCCGCCAGGCTATCGTCGAGCCCCGCCATCTTAAAATGCACCCGCCACTCTAAATGTCATAGCCGCCATGCTAAAATTAGCTAAAAAATGCTAAAACTAGGACCGTAAAGGCAGCCTCGCCATGCTATAATGAAAAAGCTTGGAGAACCCTGCTTTCTAGATTTCGATGGCAATCACGCTATCTGGTCCATAGTCTGTCTAAGCATTGTCATGTGCATGACAGTGAGTAACGTTAACAAAGCACTGAGAAAATCACAGCCCGTATTCCTTGCTCGATTGTTTTAGTTTTACATATACCATGTTTGCGGATAGTCTATATCTATTCTGCCTAAACGTGTTACTGACATTGCTGTGTATATTCAACACGGATAATAGTGTGTAAGCGGTCTAAGATATCTAGTGCCGAGTTGTGATACTCGAGTATGTCGTGAAATGTTGACGGGGGAAATGAAGAGTCGTAATGAGAGCGGATTTGTTTAAATTCACTCCTAATAATATATATAGACAAATTCAAATAATAGGTAAAGGGTGTTTAAGTTTTAATACGCGAGCTTTCGAGACGTTCATCTCTTCCACAGGCTTTCAGCTTACATTCCTGCAGAAATCCAGCATTCTGAAATTCAGTATGTCAGCTGAAAGTCTGAAGAAGATTTGTACGTCTCGAAAGCTTGCGTATTAAAACTTTCCTATTATTACCTTTACACCCTTTACCTATTATTTGAATTTGTTTTTATCTACATGGGTGTTCGTGTGTGATTTTACTTCTATATATATATCAGGAGTGAATTATATATATATATATATACAGGCCCGTAGCCAGCTTTCTATTGGGGGGGGGGGTTCGTTTTTCAATGTTGGCAATTTGCTTGGCAGGGGCGTGTACAGGATTTGTACCAGGAGGGTCTAACCGTAACCCATAGTTGCGAGCATGCGAAGGGGAGGTCTGGGGGGCCCTCCCCCAGAAATTTTTTAAAATTACACCCCCTCAGATGCGTTGTCTGCGCGAGCAAGGGGGGGTCTGGACTCCCTGGACCCCCCCTGTACACGCCCCTGCTCGGGCGCGAAACGACCAGGCGAGGGAGCCAAGCGACCGAGCGGGGGGAGGGTGTGGGAGGGGGGTGTTCACTGTTCACCCTCCCGCACGATGGAGATTTTGCAATTATTACACTAAAATGGAGCGACCTGAAGTGAAATTCTTGCAAATTTAAAAAAAAAAAAATTTTGGCTCGGTGGAGGGTTTGTTCGAACCCCCCGAACCCCCCCTGGCTACGGGCCTGTATATATATATATATATATATATATATATATATATATATTAAAGTGTGGGTATCATGTATTTCATGGCAGTGTTTACCCGTGTGACGTCGTATGTTAGTTGGGGCGCGTCATAGTCTGATCGCTGTTACTTATCTGAAGATGAATGTCAATAGTTTAACACGAATTAGTTCGGTGTCGTATTAGAGGATCTTACAACGGGCTTAGTATAGACTTCGCGATCGTATCAGATGTTTGTTAGTGCTAGGCGTGTTCGTGTTCCAGAGCGTGACGGTGTGGAAAATTGGTGAACATGTTGTAGTGCGCACGGTGCGAGACAGGATGGGTGACGTCACGAGTGACTGGGATGAGGATGCCGGCTGTGGTGTACTGAACAGCTGTTACGTGTTGGGTTTGTTTGTAATCTCTGTCAAGATGGTGTCGATTGCACTCCGTTGTGGATTGCAGGCGTAAACCTCGTGAAGTTTGTGAGTCGGGGGCAGTGAAGGTTGGTTCACTGAATCACAGCAAATGATTATTTTGTAATCGGGGTGGACAAACCATTCACTCCACGACGGCATTCGAGACTTTATAAACAGAATGTCAGCAGTTGATAGCGTGGTTTGTCACTACAAAGATTGACTTACTATTTGTTTACTAAGGTAGCTGTCTAACGGGTTACTAAGCTTGATTGAGTATGGTCCGCACAGAGACTGGTAATATTATATTTCCGAAAGGTGGCAGCACCTCATTTTTCATCAGCTTTATACCTGAATTCCTGTTTTATTGGACAGAAAACTGAGCGTCCTAAGTACAACTAGGGTCACAGTGACATTCCAAATCGTGTTGTGATGCACTTGCGCGTACTTGGTTGTTGTTAACTTATAGAATTCGAGGCGTGTTGCTAGAGGATCGATCGATCGCGGGTAATGCATATAAAGACGAAATACAGGAAGTAGGGATCTGTTTTGCAAGTAGATGAAGTCTTTCACGTTTGCTTTTGAAATAAAGCTGTATCCCGTATTTTTACCTCCCGAAGAGCAGAGAGAAGTGGGGAGCGAGAGAGCTATTTTCACGGTGTTTTGTGTAATAAACATTTAGTACGGAGTTGAACGTGTTTTTGTTGTTTATTGTTTTGTGATGTGTACCCTCGCTCTACCGTTCTATCCATCGCGTTTATTTTTCTGACTTATGTTAGTTTTCTTATAATATTACAGTGTGAGAAATAGAGTGACAATTCTTGCAGCAAACATATGAATATAGCAACCACGTTGTTAAGCCAGGGGAACTAGACGTGCTTATTAACCCTAAAAACACCACAAAACATTCGTTTATGGTAGGAAGTCCTTACCTATTGAAGGACAGCCCATCCGGTTGTAGGATGGGCATAGACAGCTTTGCTATATCGTGCGAGGTTAACATCGCGTAAATGCTACAATTATCGAGTAGGAATAAGCTACTTCCCTCAGGGCGCGGTAGTAGGTGTGATAATATGCCCCAGCCTTATTCACTGATCTTTGTGTGGGTGCGTTCGTTTATGTGTGCATGTGTGACGCGCGAGCGAGCGGGCAAGAGAGTATGTGTTGGTTCAATGCATTCTTGTTTCTTTTTATGGATAAAAATACTTGAAATTTCATAGATACATGTTTTTATTCTTCCAATATCTATACGTTACTCTAAAAATATTCTATGTAGCTCAATACCTATAGATGTCAACGTTAAATCATTTATGGTTATATTTTCCTAGTTGTTATTATAGACTGTATATTTTAAAATTTATAGCTTTTACGCTTATAATGATTTAATTTATCGATTAATTAATAGTTAGTTTGAGTCAGTCAGGCGACCACTAGCTAACACACGACCAGGAAGCGACCACGCATGCGCCAGCGTGTCGGGTTAAATGTAAAGCTGGTTTTACAATAACACTAGGCTAGTTGGGCGCTAAACCTTTGCGTTTACACTGCCAACTTTCGGTCGATTAGTTGACAAGTTTCACAACTCATTCAACAAAAAAGTTGATAGTGTAAACGCAGCTTAACGCTGGTATGTGCGTGTGTATCCGAATTCCAGCCCCCTGTTGTCGTTACGTTAGAATATAGGATGCGTTAACCTTCTCCCGTAGTTAAATCAGGCCGTGGAGCCCACCTCTCACATGTGGGTGGACTTTAGAGAGTGCTACACCCTACCCCATGGTTGCATCAGAATGTGGGAAGCCAATTCTTCCCCGTACGGTGTTGGGGAGACAAATTTATCATTATTTATCATTATTGTATCACAATTTATTTTGTCACAATTTTGTCACTATTCACCTCTGGTAGTATGATATAGTCTGGTCGGTATTTCGCGCATGCGCTTGTGTGAATCTCTCCAGGCACGTGTCGCGCACGTGATCGCCTGTACTGTAGTCAAGTCCGTGATTTCCAGAGAAACGGTCGTTGCCGACGGTTCGGTCTATCTCAGTGCCGAAACACCTTGTCACTGCTGAAGGCAAAATAAAGGCAATACGCGGTTACATGAGGAAAACACGGTCGCTTTCTCAACCCATGCTTGATTGATCAAGGCTTTCTTCGCGTCGTTTCGACTGATCACGTTCTATTACAAGTTCAGGGCCGTAGCTGACAGCTGCCCCCCTAGATTTTGAAGCAAAATTAAAAAAATAAATTGTTCTACTAAAAGAGAATTGTCGTAGTCAGAATGAAGGCTGTACATTTGATCATACAATCTACTGTACTATCTGTACATACGATCTACATCTTCAAAATTTTCTGTGGGAGGACCCCCAGACCCCCACCTGTTTCTCACCCCTCCTTGAAATCCTGGATCCGCCACTGCCCCCCCCTAGGAATTTGCTCACCCTACGGCCCTGTTATAGATGGGGATTTAGTGCCACACTGGCGCCACCCGTGATTACGTTTCTCTTCGCGCATGTTGAGAATCACCATGAAAATTACATCATTAATTGCATCATTAATTACATCATTAATTACATAATTAATTACATCATTAATTACATCATTAATTACATTATGCATCCTAATGCATCACTACTATGATAAATTCGTATGGAAAACGAGAGCGCGAGAGAAAGAAAGAAAGCGACACGGGCGAAGGAAGAAAGCTTCTCAAAAACAACCGTTTGCTCTCACGAAGGCGACGAGCAAGAGCGTTAGTATTGGGAGCATGAGGTTTACGTAACGTTGAATTTCGTAACGGGAAAACAGTTCTACACACTTTAAGAGTACATAATGGGAGCTAGATTATTATCCTTATGTACTCTTGACACACTTCGATTCTCTGAGGTACACGTCAGTATCAATTCGCTATGTTTTAGCTGAAGTAGAGTACTATATATAAATAATTCCATCTATCTATCTATCTATCTATCTATCTATCTATCTATCTCTCACACTCTTTTCTCTCTCTCTCATCCGTCTCTCTCGCTCTATCTCTCTCTTTCTCTCTCTCTCTCTCTTCTTGCTCTCTCTCTCTCTCTCTCTCTCTCTCTCTCTCCTCTCTCTCTCTCTGTCTGTGT
>NW_014577363.1:106584-108070 GCF_000485595.1 Priapulus caudatus
TATATATATATATATATATATATATATATATAAATTCTAATGTCTGTACATCAGCATATC
The DNA here is from genome assembly GCF_000485595.1 of Priapulus caudatus. NCBI lineage: Eukaryota > Metazoa > Priapulida > Priapulimorpha > Priapulimorphida > Priapulidae > Priapulus > Priapulus caudatus. Next base: position 106,645 of record NW_014577363.1, read on the forward strand.
ACAGCGATCGTTTGCACGCATGATATCACCAGCATCCCAGAGGTGGCAATCATCCGAACGCCACCAGAGCCGACGGTAGCGCCACCCACACTGACCGGTAGCGCCCCGGGCGGAGTGGACACGAACTCGTCCTCTCTCCGCTCTTCAGCGCGCGTAACCGTTGCGACCGTGTTAACCGCACGTGCGGTAGCTGTCGCGGGCAGTCCGGTCAGAGTAGGGCGGCCACTGGTCAAACCGACCGACTGACGGACAGTATTGAAGTAGCTTGCCGTCACGCTTACTCTAGTTCGAGTCTCGGTTTGCGAATCGCGGAACTCTGTTCGTTGCTCTCCGGTCGGTTCCTTTTCGCGATGGCCCGTGACGTCATGTGTCCCCGCCGTGTCCTCGTCTCTCGCTATCTCGGCTCCCCCTGTATCGCTTGATTCTGTGGAAGAATAAATAATGCAGTTACCAGAGCTTCAATACGCAGGTAGGTTACGGTCAGGAGTGTCATAACATAGTCTATATTATGACACACACAATTTAGCCTATATTATGACACACACAACATAGTCTATAATTATTATGACACGCACAATAAGATATCAGCAGGTCTATATCAGCAGGTAACCCAGTGTCTGTGTCAACATCTGTATTACCCCATCTTCTATATTTTTACATTTATTTATATCTTCATTTCTGTATCTACCCAACATATATCTTCCCCACAATTCTCTCAAACTGCGCTCTCACATCTCCTGGTTGCACCGCTGGATGGCCCGTAAGGTCAGATATAATAGTTACAAAAATGTTACCCTTGCTGTGATGCGTCCTGATAGGAGAAACAGAGAGCGCGAGGCCGCATATCATGCAGGCAATTGAGGAGTACGCATCCACTCCACTGCAACACGCTCACAAGGAGAAAGAGACCGTGTATAGCTCACAGGTAATAGCTTCAGAGGTAGGCCTTACCTTTGCAGCAATTTGCTTCATCCGAATCGTCAATACAGTCCGACTCTCCGTCGCAGAGCCATGGTATCGGAATGCAGTGCTCACCGTTGTGGCACAACCACATGTTGGGCGGACATGTTTCTGCAACCACGCATCAGAAATCATGGCCCCGCAGCAGGTTCGAGGGTGTAATTACGCTTCAGACATTTAAAGTCGGTAGGATAGCGTAGGTGTTTGCGTGCTATACGCGCGTGAATTCATGTCATTCGTGCGTTTGTGCATCTGCGAGCTATACATCATTTATCATGCTTATCCCAGGCATACAACACACACACACACACACACACACACACACACACACACACACACACACACACACACACACACACACACACACACACACACACACACACACACACACACACACACACACACACACACACACACACACACACACACACGACACACACACACACACACACACACACACACACAC
>NW_014577363.1:114329-114748 GCF_000485595.1 Priapulus caudatus
TGACTGGTATATGCAGCGGGGACCTTACATGCAAGATCTTCTTCCCATGTCTTAAGTAAGGTCTACTGATGGAATGTTGTCATATAAATCTATGCTGGGATAGTTCCTCTTCATTTTGAATGCATAATTTTTGCAAAATATTTTTTTCTCGGGAGATATTGCGCATGCGCGAGCACCGATTTATGCATGCAGTACGGACATAAGAAAACTGCATGATATAGATTGTTGAGGGAGAGGTGGGTGGCAGACTGAGGCAAGGCGGCAGGGAAGATAGCTGAGGGGCGGTAGAAGAAGAATAAGGCTGTTTAAGGGATGAAGGTGTCAATGGGAAAGACGGGAGGGGTGAAGTAGGAGTTTTGCACACTACAGGCTAAGGCGCTCTCCTAATTATAAACACAGGTCTACTGATAATAATTTAT
>NW_014577363.1:115083-123350 GCF_000485595.1 Priapulus caudatus
CACTCACTCACTCACTCACTCACTCACTCACTCACTCACTCACTCAATCACTCACTCACTCACTCCCTCACTCACTCAGTCACTCACTCACTAACGAATCCTACTCGCTCGTTCCTCGCTCGCGTTACGACCAGGTACGTTTTCTCACCTGTCTTGTTACAGCGATCACGCATCGCACGCTGTAGTAAGCGCAGCATGAACCTCTCGGCAGCGGCGGATTTCGGCCCGCGCCCACCAGGTGTCGCTGGCGGCGGCGGCGGCGGGGATCCATCCTGCACGAGCGCCAGGAGGTCCTCGCGACCGTTACGCCCCGTGCGCCCCCTACCGAACGCCAGCACCTCCCGCCGCGCACCCCTGCCCCGCTCTCCCGCCGACCTGCCCCGTTCTCCTGCCGCACGCAGCGAAGCGTGGTCACGCCATCCTCTTCCGAACCATGCGGTCTCGCTCGGTGGCCGACGTCCGGCCACTGACCATCGGTGATCATCGTGACCCGGCTGTAACTCGCCGGACATCCGGTCAGGCAGCATCGCCAACATCACCAGCGTCAGCAGCAGCGTCAGCGGCATGCTTCGGGTGAATGTCATCGCGGACGCGTCACACTATATATATATATATCTTTGAGATGTATCGTGCTGAGGTTTGCGTCACCAGCGGCGTTTGTTTTCACGAACGACGTCTGTTATAACTTACGCTTAAGCTAACTATAGTTATGCTTTATCGACGCTCATTGTCGATACTGGCGAGTGAGGGGGTTGTGCTCTCCGATCATACTGAGCTGGAACCTAGCCTTAGACTCGCGATATGTAGCTGAGCATTATGTGGTTACTCCCAGTAAGGGTTGATATGCGTACTGAACCTGTTGACTGGGGGAGCGTCAGTTCCTGCTGCTAGGAAACAGGAAGTGTAGAAACAGGATATCGCGATTGGATATGCACAGCCTTGGGGGAGCCAATGTTTTAGAGATAGAATTATCATCGAGAAGGTCCATGCGTGTGCGCGTGCGCGTGCGTTGAATTTGTGGTGAGATGCTATAAAGACTGCTATAAAGATGCTATAAAGACTGCTATAAAGATGCTATCAAGACTGCTATAAAGATGCTTAAAGATGCTGTAAAGATGCTGTAAAGACGCTGTAAAGACGCTAAGATGTAAGCGACTTTGCACGGATTATTTCTGTGGTGAGGAACCTTTTATTTCTGACCTGTGCAGTTAAGCTCGTCCGACGCATCGACGCAGTCCTGATGTCCGTCGCATCGCCAGGTGGTGGGAATGCAGTCATCCGAGACGCATCTAAACTGGTCTGCTTTGCATTCCACACCTTGACACATACAAAATGTCGTCGTACGTCTGCATGTGAGGTGGGTTAGAAGTAAGGGAGCTAATTGAGGGAAGCCCTAGCGAGCGTTGTCAGAAGGGCCAAGCCTAAAGTTAGCACAAAAGTTTCGATGTTTCTTTCTACTCACTAAATAAACCTTCGCCCGTAACTAAGTGATAATCGCTGTTCATAAGTTACCCTTCGCCAAAGGCAAGCGTTCAACGATCGATTTAGTCCGCTCTGCGTTCATCGCACTTGCTGAAATGAAATAATGCAAAAATATACGTAAAATACATAATTACGCAGAAATAAACAAATACATATAAATAAATGATAGGCAGATAAATACGTATTCGATACAATATGAATTAATAGTATGTTATACACCAGACTGCAGACACCCCCACGCGTAGACGTCTGCGTGTTAAATTACCTACATAGATTATCAACTATTAGATGCGCTGGTATTTGTTTTTAGCTGACGAAGGTGATTCATGGAAAGACTGCAAACAGCCTGTTCGACACTTTGCGCAGTTCAAGGAGATGACCGTGCTGCTAGAATCGTTTAGGTTCTGTTTTGAGTTTGATCTATGAATTTTTTATCATCTTCGTCGTAAGCATGTGCGAAGATAAAATGTGTTAAAGGTTAGCAACCAATGGATAGTGATCGAGCTAAAACTGTTACATCTGTAAAGGCGACATATACCTCTACAAGTAGAACCATCAGACTGCAGTTTGAATCCAAGCTCACAGTCGCATCTGTAACTCGACCCACCATCTAGATCAATGCAGATTTGTTCACATGGTGCGAACAACATACAATAGGTGTCGCCAATCGGATACCGAGTTGTAGGTCTAGTTATAGGTGGCGTTGTCGTTGGCGTACCTCGACAGGTGGTGCCATCAGTTTGTAGTTTAAACCCTGGTTTGCAATCACATCTGTAACTCGACCCACCATCTAGATCAATGCAGATTTGTTCACATGGTGCAAACAACATACAGTAGGTGTCGCCAATTGGGTACCGTGTTCTAAACGGAGGTGGCGTTGTCGTCGGCGTACCTCGACAGGTGGTGCCATCAGTTTGTAGTTCAAACCCTGGTTCACAATCACATCTGTAACTCGACCCACCAAGATCAATGCAGATCTGTTCACATGGTGCGAACAACATACAATATGTGTCGCCAATTGGGTACCGTGTTCTAATCGGAGGTGGCGTTGTCGTCGGCGTACTTCTACAATTTTTGCCATCGGTTTGTAGTTCAAACCCTGGTTCACACTCACATCTGTAACTCGAGCCACCACGCAGATCAATGCAGATTTGTTCACATGGTGCAAACAACATACAGTAGGTGTCGCCAATTGGGTACCGTGTTCTAAACGGAGGTGGCGTTGTAGTCGGCGTACTTCTACAATGTTTGCCATCGGTTTGTAGTTCAAACCCTGGTTCACACTCGCATCTGTAACTCGACCCACCAAGATCAATGCAGATTTGTTCACATGGTGCGTACAACATACAGTAAGTGTCGCCAATTGGGTACCGTGTTCTAATCGGAGGTGGCGTTGTCGTCGGCGTACTTCTACACACACAAATGTTGGCCATCGGTTTGTAGTTCAAGACCAATCGTTCACACTCGCAATCTTAACTCGAACCCAGCCAAGATAATGCAGATTGTTCACATGGTGCGTACAACATACAGTAAGTGTCGCCAATTGTTACGTGTTCTTAATCGGAGGTGGCGTTGTCGGCGGCGGCTACTTTACAATGTTTGCCCATCGGGTGTTTGTAGTTTCAAACCATAGTTCACTTACCGCATACTGAACTCGACGCCCACCAAAGATCAATGCAGATTTGTTCACGATGGTGCCGTACCAACATCCAGTAGTGTCGCCAATTGGGTACCGTGTTCTAATCGGAGGTGGCGGTGTAGCTCGCGTACTCTACTACAATGTTTGGCCATCTGGTTTTGTAGTTCAACCCCATCGGTCACACGTCGGCGATACTGTAACTCGACCTCACCAGATCAATGCAGATTGTTCACATGGTGCGTACAACATACAGTAAGTGTCGCCATTGGTACGGTCTAATCGGCAGTGGCGTTGTCGTCGAGCGTCACTTCTACTACAGATGTTTGCCATTCGGTTTGTAGTCTCAAACCATCGTTCACTACTCGCATCTGTAACTCGACCCACCAAGATCAATCGCAGATTGTTCACAATGGTGCGTAAAATACAGTAAGTGCGCCAATTGGTATCGTGTTCTAATCAGGAGTGGCGTTGTCGTCGGCGGTTCTAGCGTCGAATTTGTAGCTGAAACAATAGCTTTGAAAGTTATCTGCTATAATAAATGCAGTATCACGCCTACTCACTCACGTTCCCTCACTCCACTCACCTCACTCACTTTCACGCACTCACTCACTCACATCACGCATCTCACTCACCACTCACGAACACTTCACTCACTCATTACTCACTCACTCACTTCACCTCACTCACGTCACCACTCACTCACCTCACTCCACTCACTCGCTCCCACCTCACTACTCACGTTCACGTCCTCACTCAATGTCGGTCTCATTCACACACTCATCACCACTCACTCACAGGCGTCACTCTATACTCACTCACTCATCACTCACCCCTCACTCCTCACACACGTCCACTCAACTGTGAGGAACCACATGCACTGCACCATTCCAGCCTCACGCTCACCAATCGCGACTTACCACCGTCACTCGGTCACATCACCTCAGATCACTACACTCAGCAGCACGCAACGGCACTCACACACTCCAATCACACACTCACTTCATCACTCACTCACGGTCACTCACCAGCATCACGTCCTTCACTCACTCACTATCACTCATCACTCACAGCACTCACTTCACTCACTGCGAAACGACAACGGCCACATAGCAATGGGTAGGGCAGGGAACGCAATGCAGATATAGGAATTATTATTGCTATGAATGTTGGTACAAGTAAAAGAGTAGCACTCACTCACTGTCCTTACTGACTCACTCACCTCAACGAGTACACGTCCACTTCACCGTTCCACGTTTCAACTAAATCTCACGTACACGTCACTCACTCACGTCCCTTACTGCACTGAGGTGAAGACACGCGGGTTAAAACAATACGGTGGCCACAGATGTGTGTACTAGACGGGTGTATATAGCAAAAAATTTGGCTAGCAGGTGAGTCAAGTACATAAACTATAAGTAATAACAGGCCAAGTGAGCAAGGGGCGCTCTCCTCATTATAACACACAGGTCTACCTAAATAATAATTTATTTTAGAAAGCTATGCGGGAGATACCTCCTAACCATATAAATCAAATTCTCACAAATATAGAATCCTCTGGTCAGATTATTGCGGTGCGCTAACACAACTAACCTGGCCGATGTGTAACTGACTGGTAACTGCAGTAGGGGAGCCTACATGCAGATCTTTACCCATGTCTTAAGTGAGGTCTAATCTGATGGAATTTTATCATATAAACTATGCTAGGATAGTGTCTGCTTCCATTTGAATCATAATTTTTGGAAAATCTTGTTGTCTCGGGAGATATTGCGCATGCGCGAGCACGATTTATTCATACGTACGGACATTAAGAATTGCATTTATAGATTGCTGAGGGAGAGTGATGGCCGACTGAGGCAAGGCGGCAGGAAGCATAGCTGAGGGCGGTAGAAGAAGAAAAGGCTGAGTGAGGGATAGATCAAGGGAAAGACGGGAGGGAGTGGAGTAGAGTTTTGCCACTACAGGCTAGGGCGCTCCTCCTAATGATAGAACAGCAGGTCTACTGATAATAATTTTATTTCAGAATCTATGCCTGAGATACCCTAACCCATTAAAGTGTATATTCATGTAACAAAATATAACTGCTTCTGGTTAATTTGGCGGCCATGCACTAACCGCTAACGGGCCCGATTGTGTACTGACTGGTATACTTCAGCGGGTACCTTCATAAGCATGTAATACAAGCTAGAGCGCTCTAATATTATAACAAGGTCTAGCTGATAATAATTTATTTTAGAAATCTATGCTGAAGACATCCCTAACATATTAAATGCTATTCATAACAAAATATAACTCCTCTGGTTAGTATGCGCATGCGCAACACACTAACGTGGCCAGATTGTGTCTGATGTATAATGCATGCGGGGACCTTACATGCAGAGATCTTCTTCCATGTTTAGTGCGGTCACGATGGAAGTTGTCATATAAACTCTATGATAGCATAATTCTTCTTGTCATTTGAATGCAAATTTTGCAAATTACTTGTTGTTCTCGGGAGATATTGCGCATGCCGAGCACCGACGCATGCTCAGTACGGACATAAGAAAAACTGCATATATAGATGTTGAGGGTGAGGGGGGTGCCAGAGTGAGGCAGCGCAAGGAACTAGTGAGGGCGGTAGAAGAAGAATAAAGCTGTTTAAGGAGAGAGAGTCCATGGAAAGACGGGAGAAGTGGAGTAGGAGTTTTTGCACACTTACAGTCTAGGGCGCTCTCCTAATATAACACAGATCTACTGATAATTTTTCAAAAATCTATGCTGAGACTCCCCTAACCACATTAAATGCATAATTCATAGCAAAATATAATCTTCTCTGAGCAGATATTGGCGGCATGCGCAAACTTAACGTGGCAGATTGTGGTACTGACTGGTATATTCGCGGGATACACAATTACATAACTAGAGTAATGCAGGCTAGGGCACTCTCCAATCATAAACACAGGCCTTACTGATAATATTTTATTTTCAGAATCCTATCTGAGTACCCCTAACCACATTAAATGCATATTCATAGAACATACATAACTTTCTGGTCAGATATTGCGCATGCGCTTAACACACAAACTGGCCAGATTGTGTACTGACTGGTATATGCAGCGGGACAGTTACATCAAGATCTTCTTCCATCTCTTAAGTGAGGTCACTGATGGACTGTGCATATAAATCTAGGATAGGATTAAGTTCTTCTTTATTTTGAAGCATAATTTTTGCATAATATTATTTTTCTCGGAGGATATTGCGCATGCCGAGACCGATTCATGCATGCAGTAGGACATAAGAAAGCGCATGATATAGATTGTTGAGGGAGAGGTGGGTGGCAGCTGAGGCAAGGCGCAGGAGATAGCTGAGAATGCGGCAGAAGAAGATAAGGCTGATGAGGGATGGTGATCAAGGGGAAAGACGGGAGGGAGTGGAGTAGGAGGTATTGCACCCTACAGCTAGGGCGCTCTCCTAATTATAACACAGTGTCTACTGATTAATAATTTATTTTAGAAATCTTATGCTGAGATCCCCCTAACACATAATGCATATCATAGCAAACACGAACTCTCTGGTCGTCAGATATTCCGCATGCGCTAACATACTAATCGTGGCCAGATTGTGTATGACTGGTTTTCTAGCGGGGTACTTACTAAACTTATAGTATAAAGGCTAAGGCGCTCTCCTAATTATAAACACAGGTCTACTGATAATAATTTTATTTCAGAAATCTATGCTGAGATACCCTCTAACAATTAAATGCATATTCATAGCAAATATAACTCCTCTGGTTTAGATATTGCGCATGCACTAACACACTAACGTGGCCAGATTGTGTTGATTGACTGGTTAGGCAGCGGGGACCTACTGCAATGATCTTCTTCCATGTCTTTAAGTGAGGCTACTGATGAAATGATGTCATATAAATCGATGAATAGGGTAGTTCTTCTTTATTTTTATGCATAATTTTTTGCATAATATATTTTCTCAGGAGGCATATTGCGATGCGCGATCACCGTATTTATGCACGCAGTACGACATAAGAAACTGCATATATAGATTGTTGAGAGAGAGTGGGGTGCAGACTGAGGCATAGGCCGGCAGGAGCAAGGCTGAGAAGCGCAGAAGAAGAAAAGGCTGAGTGAGGGATGAGGAGTCAGGGAAAAGACGGGAGGGAGTGAGTAGGAGGTAATTGCAACGCTAGCATGAGGCTAGGGCACTCTCCTCCATTATAAACACAGTCTACTGATATTGAATTTATCTTTAGAAATCTATGCTGGAGATCACCCCTAACGCACATTAAATGGCATATTCATAACAAATATCACTCCTCTGGTTAGATTATTCGCGCATGCGCTAACACCTAACGTTGCAGATTTGTGTACTGACTGGTATATTTAGGCGCGTATCTTACATAAATATAGTATAGCAGGTAGGGCGCATCTCCTAATTATAAACAAGCAGGTCTACTGATAATAATTTTATTTCAGAAATCTATGCTGAGATACCCCCTATACCACATTACAAGTGCATTTCTAACACAATATAATCCTCGTTTAGATATTGCGGCATGCACTAACACACTAACGTGGCACAATTGTGTATTGACTGGTATATCACGGGGACGTTACATGCAAGATCTCTTCCTATGTTACTGATAAATGTTGTCATATCAGGCCAAATTTAGCTAGGATAGTCCTCTTCATTTTGGACTTAAAACAAGGAACAATGAAAATTTTTTTTTTTTATTTTTTTGCAAAATAATTCATTTTCCCAGCCAACGGGAGATATTGCGCATCGCATGATTCATTCACTCCCATCATCAGATACTCACTTGGTCACTCACTACTCAATGGCCACTCACTCACTCACTCACTCACTCACTCACTCACACTGTCACTCATCGGCCTCACTCACGTCACTCCTCACTTACTCTACACGAATCTTCGTCCTTGAGCTCGTCTCCTCGCGTCGCGCTATGCGACCAGGTAAGCGTTTTTTCACGTTGTCTGTTACAGGCGAATCAACCGGCATCGCACGCTTGTGATAAGCGCAGCATGAACTCTCGGCAGCAGCCGATTTCGGCACGAACGCACTCTACAGGTGTCTCTGGCCGGCTGGCGGGCGCGTGGGTCATTTCATCCATCCGGAACATGTAGGAACAGCGCCA